>NC_046979.1:18201165-18415890 GCF_009769545.1 Cyclopterus lumpus
ATTTTTTGTAACATTGCTGACTTTTTCTCCTTCAGATTGCGCATCAAGATCATGAGATCAAGATGAGGAGGAGGAGGACGTGTGAAATGGTGACAACCACCTGCTGCTGCACCACTTACCGTGTAGCAGCTGTATTCAGAAAACAGCAAGGGGACATCTATTGTGTCGCCCAAGCCTCTCGTATAATCTTTGGACAGTGCCAGAGTTGGTCAAATAAGTAAAAGGCATAAAACCATAAGGTATGTAGAAATGGGGACTATTTTCAAGTGCGGATGAATATCACGAGATGACGCGTCTCCCGTATAAATACTCCTGTTCCCCTGGCAACTGCTCAGCCAGAGGGAGGTGTTACGAGAGACAGTTGGACAGAAATACTGAAACTAATTGTAAGTACAATCGTTCGTATAAGAAAATGTTTACATTTTAAGTGATTTGCTGTAGTTCTTCTTTCGGTTTACAGCTTCCGTTAATTCTTTATAACCCAGAATTGTGTTCGCTTTTCCTTTCGTAGCTAACGTTAACTGACTGCTTCGTAAACCGCGACGAGGCTCGCGACCTCAAACGAATAATGTAACGTTAACTAGCTAACGTTCATTTAGATGACGTTCGTTACGAATAACGTGCCGGGTTTTTTACTCTAATCATCCCTCGTCAAGTATAACAATTACGCGACACACGGCTGTAAACGTGACCCAACGTTCGTAACAATGGCTCAACATTTCTAGCTGCGTCGTCCATCAGAGGGGAACGTTAGACGAACAAAAAGAAGGAAAACAATGGCTACCTTATTTTTAAAATGGCGCTGGTGCTAGAATCACCGGCCTCCAGTATGTGATGCTCGAGGATTCAGCCCAGTTGTATAGCTCGCGGTACGCTAAAGTAATACGTGATGGCGGCCGTATACTGTATGCAACACTAAATGTATACCGGAAGGAGTCTAAAGCTAGATGTCAGACGTTGTCTATATAATGAGGACGCCATCATTCAATTGTAATGTAAACTGGTCAAATACATTTATCTGTAGAGTATACTATGTCCATTTTAGCTCCAGTCCTTTTTTATTTATTTATTAAAGGGTATTAGTAATGTTGAATCTTAATCTTTCACAGGAGCAAACATGCAGATCTTTGTCAAGACCCTCACTGGCAAGACCATCACCCTAGAGGTCGAGCCCAGCGACACAATCGAGAATGTGAAGGCCAAGATCCAGGACAAGGAAGGCATTCCCCCAGACCAGCAGAGGCTGATCTTCGCTGGCAAGCAGCTGGAAGATGGCCGCACCCTCTCCGACTACAACATCCAGAAGGAGTCCACCCTCCATCTTGTCCTGCGTCTCAGGGGAGGCATGCAGATCTTTGTCAAGACCCTCACTGGCAAGACCATCACCCTGGAGGTCGAGCCCAGCGACACCATCGAGAACGTGAAGGCCAAGATCCAGGACAAGGAAGGCATTCCCCCAGACCAGCAGAGGCTGATCTTCGCTGGCAAGCAGCTGGAAGATGGCCGCACCCTCTCCGACTACAACATCCAGAAGGAGTCCACCCTCCATCTTGTCCTCCGTCTGAGGGGAGGCATGCAGATCTTCGTCAAGACCCTCACTGGCAAGACCATCACCCTGGAGGTCGAGCCCAGCGACACCATCGAGAACGTGAAGGCCAAGATCCAGGACAAGGAAGGCATTCCCCCAGACCAGCAGAGGCTGATCTTCGCTGGCAAGCAGCTGGAAGATGGCCGCACCCTGTCTGACTACAACATCCAGAAGGAGTCCACCCTCCATCTTGTCCTGCGTCTGAGGGGAGGTCAATAAATGATTCCATGTTGTAACTTGCTTTACATTACAACCTGATTCAATAAAAGTTGAGATTAAATTATATGGTGTTTTCACCCCCTTTTTTATTTGCACATTTGTCTTGTCGGGATTTCTCATTTACCATCGCGCATTAAGGATTATTCTCTATTATTTCTATAAATTCACTGTTTGAAAGTTGGTGTTTCGTGATATTAAAATATATAGCCTAAAAATATATATATATATATATATATATATATATATATATATATATTTTTTTAGGCTATTCATTCAAATTGGTTCAATGAACTAGAATTGCAAATATCTTTTTATAATGCAGAGTTGGAATACATTTAATATAATTTCAAAGACTTGCTGATCAAATGCTCTTATTTGCTTCGCAATCGACAAGCAATTCATAAAGGTTGCATGCTCTCTCATATTTTTATATTTATCTGATTTTTAGGAGTTTATTCCAGGAACATGGAATGATATGAAATACATCTCCTAATTGTCGATGTATTTCAGCAAAGGAATCCGGGTCAACTCTCCTGATTAACCCAAATTGCCTGGACTGTTAATCTGGATTTTTTTTTTAAAAAGCTGCATTCACATTTAATCAGAGGAGCCTCACAGTAGCTTTTTAATGAAGCATGCAATGTCACACAGAACCACTAGATGTCACTAGTTTACTGGTACTCCAACCCTCAAGTTCCATGACATTGTAGTAACAGGTTTCCTCTACCACTATACAAATATGTGGTTAAAAGTCCAGCAGGACTCCAATAAAACTGGTTGTTTTAACATAACAGGATAAAGGTCATGGTCCAAAGCAGCTGCAGGTCCAGAGCTGGTTGGTGATGATGTTGCATGTCAAACGAGACGGTCTTGTGATGTACTATCATAAAGAATCACACATTTCTAGTAATGATTTACAAAAGAATGAGACCCGATACCAGATGATAAAAGCCTGGTTCAAACAGGTAAATGGGATGGGAATCATCATTAGATATGTCTTTATATGGTCTTCTTGTTCTTTATTAATCTGACCGTTATCATTCAGTTGCTTTTGTTCTAAAATAAATAATTACAAAAAAACCGAACATGCAAAAAGTACTCACATTTTCCTCAGTTCAGTTCCTGGATGCATAAATGATCATTCATATTTGTATAAACATACATCTGTATTGTCCTACAAGTCCTTTTGAGGGATTTCCTTGAGATACGTATCCAGTTGATAATACCTGTCCCAGTAATCCCAGTGCACTGCACATACTCAAACCTCACTTCAAACACCAGTACTTTATCATATAGTTATAGAATAAACAGTCCTTTAAAACAGGGCTTCTCAACCTTTTGTAATTCAAGGCTCCCTTCTGAAAAATAAATATCCAAGACCCACCATAATCACCTGAGAAAATAATATGACAACACATTTCTTTTCAGTTTAGTTTGGATTAACCCATATTAGGAATTTCACAGCAATATTTTCCCAAGTAGTTTATATAAGGACACAAACAAGTCAATGTGGATTCACGGGAGTGATTATTGTGATTATTATAAAGCTTTCAAATTGTTTGTCGGGGGGGATGGGTCAACAACCCTGAAATAGTCGTCTCGCGTTGGTCCTTCAGAGGAAGCAGTGCTGCTGGTTTACAGCCCCTCTCTCTCTCAATGGGTTAGCCCGCCGCGTGCCCCGCGGGTCACTTGTTGTAACGCGTCTGCATATCAGCTGCGAGTCGCTGTCCCACTCGGGTCCAGCGCGCGGGCGACATGGCCGGCTGGGGAGCCTTCTTCGTGTCACTCCTCAACTACAAGACAGAGAAATATGTCATCGCCGAAAACCGGAGGATCGGAATATTGTTCAGACTCTACCAGCTGGCCGTGCTGGGGTACATCATCGGGTGAGGCGCACACGCACGCATGTAGACCCCCTTCAGACCCCCTTCAGACCCCCTTCAGACCCCCTTCTTTAGGCGTGGAATAAAGTAACCTTTTAGAAAGTGATTCACAGAGTTAAAAATAGTTGAGCTCTGCGAAAGCGTTGACTTTTCTTTTTCTTTTTTTTTACTGCTAAAGTGAGAGCGCCATAGAGTTTTAAAGTAAATCAAATATCTCTAATTGATATATATTTAATCATATCATATGTGGCTCTGTGGCATGGACTGCAGCTCTGGGGGGGGGGGGGGGGGGGGGGGTCCCGTGCGGGGGTCATTATTTTACCCCCAGATGCACGCGGATGCGCGAAATAGTTCCACACCGTGTCGGTTTGAGATGCAGGAAATATTCCACACATCAGCATTACTGCTTTCCAATCCGTCTGACGGTGGTGCTGTCAGACCCGGGGCGTGAGGTCACAGACAGAGGGGCAGGGGAGGTGGGGGGGTGTCACACAACTGCTCTGCTGATGCACAGGCGCCCTTGTTCAACATAAGGCTCTGAAACATAATGCATCCCGATGTCTCAGGTGGGTGTTTGTGATAAAGAAGGGCTACCAGGAGAGAGAAGAGGCCATCCAGACCTCAGTCATCACCAAGCTTAAAGGTGTTGCACTGACCAACAGCTCCGAGGCCGGGCTTCACCTGTGGGGTGCTGAGGATTATGTCATACCCCCGAATGTGAGTGAGTCTGTCCGTCTGTCTGTCTGTCTGTCTGTCCGTCCTTAGGTCTATCTCTACAGCTTGTAATATTGATGTCTGACTGGCCTGTCAGGAGAGATTACGAGGCGAGTGTCTGCTTTAGCGGATATCATTAGCTCTGTATTCGTCGCCACAGATTTAACAATATTGAACTTCTCAGGAGTGTAATTTGTTTAACCTTTGGCTTCTCAATCTCACCGCCTGGTCCTAATTGAATTTTGCAGGGTGAGCAGGTGTTCTTCGTAATAACAAATTACATAGAGACCCCCAATCAGAGGCTGGGGTTCTGCGCTGAGGTGAGTACACAGAGGAGGGCGAATCTTATTATTTGCTTTTTAATTGTGTATTGTATTGTGTGTGTGTGTGTGTGTTTTTGTTGTTTTTTTTTCTTCATCCTAATATCTGAAATAACCGGCGATGACACTGTGGCAGATTACCAAGTCCATGCAAATGTATTTTCACACCACACAGAGCTTCAGGGTGCCAAATGGACGATGTCAAAGTGACGACGACTGTGTCGAGGGGGAGCCTGTCACAGCTGGCAACGGTGAGGAGCCCAACTCAGTCATAGTGGACACTGACACTCTGAAAACAATATTTATTTTCACGTTGTTTCAACTGTATTCTCTATGACGTGAATATCGTGTATAGTACACACAGTTCCAACTGTATTCCAGCTCGTCTTACTGTTGCATAAACTCTCTTTAAGCTCCACCCATGCAGCCAAGAATGTGTGCTCTCTCTCTCTCCGTCAGGAATAAAGACCGGCTTGTGTTTAAACAGCACTGGGACCTGTGAGATTCATGCCTGGTGCCCTGTTGAGTACGGCAAGAGACCCAGGTGAAGAGCCCCCCCCCGAAGAACTCTTCAAATGTGCCATTTTGTGCTACCACATTGACACTCACTTTGATCCCTCACAGGGGCCGAGATATTTCACAGGTTCTATTTATTACTAATGCAGCCTGTCAGCTCCACTCGTTTTGTTTTTATTTCACACAGCTGCCTGTCTGTCTCTCCCCCCCCCCCCCCCCCCCCCCCTCTTCGCCCTCTCCAGAGAGCCCTTACTGAGTGAAGCGGAAAACTTCACCATCTACATCAAGAACTTCATCAGGTTCCCAAAGTTTGAATTCTCCAAGTGAGTGTCCCGTAAGTGGTGCCTCTTGCCGGTGGTGCCTGTGGTTTTCGGGGCATCGTGACACAAATAACCGAGTGAGACCCAACGGCTGCTTTGAATAGCTTTAGGGTGCAGAGAGCCTTCTATTTATACCAGCCTGTGCATTGCACTCAGCGAAACAGTGAAACAGTCATCTGAGACGTCCTTGACAGCAGGCCCGTCCCGGGACAGGTGTCCGGTCCGACGGGGCTAACCCTGCGGCCATCCCGGCTGCCTCTTAAAGTCCTGCAAGAAAAGCAGAGAGATGCCATGAGGCTGCGCTAATGCATCCGTCAGCATCTGGTCCTGATTACACAACCACCTCTCTTATGTTTCCTCATTTATCTTGATACGCTTGATGGGAATTGGCCGGTAATACAAATCCCTTTCAATGGCCGGTACTCTAAATGGCTGGCAGCAGTGCGGTCATCCAGTTTGTGCTTAGAGCCAGAGGGTGTAATGGTGTGGGTTGGTTGACATATGCATACTGTCTATCAATGGCAAAACTTTCAATCTGAAAAATGCACTTTTTGCAGAATGATATTTGTTGAGGATACCCAATACAAAAGAAAAATATACAAAGTACAGATAGGAGATTTCCCCCATTTCTCCTTTTGTACTTTGGCCTTCAATATGCTGCTGCTGGTGTGTGTGTGTGTGTGTGTGTGTGTGTGTGTGTGTGTGTGTGTGTGTGTGTGTGTGTGTGTGTGTGTGTGTGTGTGTGTGTGTGTGTGTGTGTGTGTGTGTGTGTGTGTGTGTGTGTGTGTGTGTGTGTGTGTGTGTGTGTGTGTGTGTGTGTGTGTGTGTGTGTGTGTGTGTGTGTGTGTGTAGAGGAATACTCTACTTTTACAGTTCAGTCAGGAATCCAAGTAAATTGAGAGAATTCTGAGAGTCTGAGTTGGCAGGACCAAGTCTCCCTTGAAATGTATTTATTTATATTTTGGACTTCAGAGGACGGTTTAATGTTGTTGTTTTTTTGTTCAATGGTAGAATTCAGCAATACAGACTGCTTTCCATAGTTGAAGATGTGAAAGTTGTGCTTCATGTCGGCTGTATTGACCTCTTAGGTCCAACGTCCTTGAAAACTATAACGACAGCTACCTCAAAACGTGCTCCTACGACAGTGAGGACCACCTGTACTGCCCCATCTTCCGCCTCGGAGACCTGGTCAGCTGGACTGGAAACGACTTCCAGGACATGGCTGCTAAGGTACAAAGTGTAGCAGTGTGCCAGTGGAGACTGTGTGTGGGAACGACTTCACTTCCCGGCTACCTCACGGCCATTTCATGATACCATAACACCTGCACTAGCCCTTGAACTAAAAATACTAAACAATTCTTCATGTAATCATAGCTGTTATTGACATGGCAGGGAATCAGAACCAAAGCAGTGTCTCTACGTCTCTCTCTCGTTCTCTCTACTTCCTGATTGTAATAATAATAACAGACACGTTCAGTGAAATCAAGGCCTAACTGCAGAGCATCAGGGTATAAAGTACGGTACAGTTGTGTGTAAACAAACACCCACGGTCTCTGGACTGAACCTGAGCTTGACTCCAGCAGAGGAGTGTCGTATTACTCCAAAGGAAAAGGGGAGAGTCGGCGCCTAAAATAGAATGTTTTTTTTATTTTTATTCTTGGACAAATTCATTTTCAAGATACAAAAAGACAAGCAGCGACATGAAGCCGCCTTGGAGTCGTGGTCGGAGGTTTGAACAGGTCTCTGTGCCTGTGATCGTCTCGAAAGCGCGGACTGGAATATTTCATTGAGGCAAAAGCTGAGCAGATGGGATCTAACTTCTGCATATTCTAAGAATAACAATACAATGCGGGTGGATCATGGGTTTCTGCTTTATGGGAAATCACACTGGCTGCGCAGAAATAGTAATATAATGTATCTTTTGGACAAAAACAACCTTATCGCGAGGTCCAGATTTGGACACATGTTGTGGTCTTCCTCGTCTTCATGTGTTTCGCACAGGTGACATGGAGACACGTATGGAGTTTTATGATTCAGTAATACTTGAAAAACCTGAAATGATTTTCAAACCTAGGCCACTGCTCCAGTTACAGGGTCCTGGTGTTGTGCATGCTGCCTCACCGTCATGGCTTACCGGGACACTTGAATGCAATGGAGCCATCATTAATGTTATCGGTAACCTGTGCAGGGAAAAGGCTTTTTTTTTTTGTATGTGTGTGAAAAAGGACATATTGTTAATGATTTTTATTCCTGGCACAGCTCCACCCACCTTCAATTTGATTTAAGGTGTAATCAGCCAGATGGATGGAAGTGACACAACATGAACCATAGTCACACGGGTCACTGTTTTTGTCCGTCAGGGTGGGTCTGTTGGTATTCTCATCGAGTGGAACTGTGACCTGGATAAGGACTCCTCACAGTGTAACCCACAGTACAGCTTTACCCGCTTGGACATAAACTTGAACAACTCTGTCACATCAGGATACAACTTCAGGTACGTCCCTTCAGGCATTCATGTAAATGCTCCCAGAGTTTTGCATGACTGGTTTTATTTCCATCTGTTATCCACTGATCTTTGCCCCTACAGGTTTGGCAGGTATTACAAGGATCCTAATGGTGAAAGCTTTCGCACTTTGTATAAAGTGTATGGGATTCGCTTCGATATAATGATCAATGGCCAGGTACAGTGATACAATACGTCTTTCTTTTTGAGGGAGGTACATGATTGCGGTTGTAGACTTGCAGTGACTGCCTGTTTATTTGTTTTGCAGGCCGGGAGATTCAATATTGTTCCCACAATTATTGCCATAGGCTCGGGTGTTGCCCTGCTGGGTATCGTGAGTAATTTACTAAAATATTACGTTGACCTGTCAGTGGATGATTGGTGATGCCTGACGTTTGAAAAAACATCCGATTAGCGTGATGCGAGAGGGCAGTGGTAGGTGACTGCAACAAGAATGATGCTGCAGGGCCGTGACAGAATCCACTCAATTAAGATTGTTATTTTTCTTTCAGGGAGCCTTCGCATGCGATATGATACTCCTGTACATGATGAACACAAGCTCCTTTTACAGAGAGAGGAAGTTTGAGATCATCAACTTCAAGTAGGACTAAACTGCAGTCACACAAACTTCAATGGTGGTCCTTCTTAAATCAGCCGTACTCCAAACCTTTTAACATAACACTTCTTGGCACATCTCCCTCCGTACTGTATGTCCCAGGAAAGAACGGACCAAAATCAAGGAAGGGAAGACGGGTCAGCGGGAAAAGAGATCCAGGAAACCAGCTGCTGAGAAGCAGAACGCCAACTCCACCAAAGAGCCAGCGGACCCCGAGGCCACTGCAGAGAGCCAGCTGCCTGTGGACATTCGGGGTCCCACCGTTCCACGCAACGCAGGACAGCGATACCCTGCCAAGATCTCTCCGCAGGGCGCAGAGCCAAAGCCTCACATCACCTTCTCTCCACACAATTAAGTTAGGCAGGCAGACCAAGACCAATCACCTGCAGAGGCCCGCGAGAGGCGGAGCCAAAAGACGGACGTACGTGGACTTCTCACCCAACTGGAACGCCACTAGCTTGAGTGATGCTTGTCCCGACTACACACATGTTGGTCCAGAGAAATGTAAATGTTGGGCTCTGTGCAAGTGGTCCAGGAAGCGGATGTAGAAACACACAGAAAGCTGGTTGTCAGGGGCGGGGTCAGGGTCCAAAGATGGGATGTGGGAGATTACAACAGGTCCATTGATAATGATATGCAAGAGTGACAGAAGGGATTCATCTAAGACTTTAAGTCAATTGGCAAATATTTGCAGATTAATGCATTAGAAATGCACATTATTAACTGCCTTGGTTTCATGTCATAAAATCAGTGCTTCTAACTTATTTGGCTGTTGATCAGACAAATTAATTTCCAGTTTGGTTCATATATGATAATTGAAGTTTCATTTTACCATTTATGGAATTTTTTTTTTTTTTTTTAAAAGCAAAATGACTTGCAGTGATAGATTCATGAGAACCTCAATGGATTGGATTAAGTAAAATAGACATTGCAGACTAATACATTAACTGTAAAGTGATTTTGGCTAAATCAGTTCACATAACTCCTTAATGATTTTATGAGCATGGATTCAAAATGAAAACCTTTAAATACAACTGCACTAGGAAGCAATATGTAAGAAAGTGTGTGTGAACGGTCTTAATCGTTGGTATTTCAGTTGAATGCATCGTGTACCTCTGTTGTGAATTTGAGTGCACGTTAAACACGGCCGATGTGTCTCCTGCTGTATTGACGTTGATCTCAGCCATGCGATGGCTACAACACAATCTTATTCACGGAACGTAGTTGTGATGCGCTCAAGTCTACGGAGATTGGACAAGTTCACTGTTGATTGTTCATAAACGATGCAAAACATTGAAGTGCAAGGACTCCTTTTCGTTTGTTCTTCCCGTTACTATTTATTAAATGGTCTTTATAGTTGGAAACACATGCATTTGTCGTGTTTATTTCACGGCGTCAACCAACGAAACTGCCTGATGACAAACTGATAAATAATGTATATACACAAGTTGCACAGAGGTATTTATTCCAATCGGTAATCAGATTTGTTATTGAACTGATATTGTACATGAAATGTAAAGAAAAGTGCTTACATCTTGAATGTAATCAGTTTTGATCTATGTTACACTACAGCCTACATTATTATAACCAGGCTCTTATCCTGGTACGGATGACCTGGAGCACAGAGCAGGAGTTACAGGTTGAATAAAGTCAGTCAATGGCGTAGGAAAGATAAGAACGGTTAATTTTGCAACCTATAATTATAGACACATCCTCTGATTAATTTAACAGTTACAAATTGAAGTCTTTTAGTAATGGCTTATCTACAAACAGCAGGGCAGACAATAGTGTTAGGGCTAATTTAAGGTTATTCTTCATAGATCATTCTAGTACACATGCACCATTCCGTAGAGGAAAGTCCAGAACAGGACGTAAGTGAAAAGACCTCCGACAAGGCCCCCGGTGAAGAGCAGCCGCCGCGATTTAAAGCATTTGTTCCATCGCCGTCCGGCCTTGAGAATAAGCAGCAGGGAGAGGAGGAAAGCAGAGATTAAATAAAAAATGAAGCCATAAAGTCCAGTCAGCCCGAGGATGCCGGCTGTTGCTCCGGACAGAGCGGACAAAGAGGTTCGGCAGTAGTCCAGCACGGCGGCGTTGCCCCTCACAGACACTTCACTGATGAACTGTGGTCCCTCACGCTTTGCTACAACTCCTGCCATCTTGGCTCAGGTCAGCTGTCACAGGAAGATTCTCCTGTTTCAGGAGAGATTCAGACACAAAAAGGGCATTTACTCAAATTAACCAAACCTGCACAAAAGAGCTATTTAGAAACACTTTTTGTTACTCCACTTTTATTTCACCGATGGAGAATAAAACCTGAGATAATGAAACGTGGTGGATTGTTACAGTTTATCCCCCGCACGACTGTGAGGCAAGGCAACTGCTTTATCAGAAAATAAGTTGACGTAATATTAAATGAATTAGACATTGGGACATATTTAACCACTATGAGGATAAAATGACAGGTACATTGAAAGCCCCCTAATGGGTCTGTCAAAGACAAAAAAGTATCTTAGCTTAGCGAGCTGCTCACATTAGAAATCAAAATAGATAACGTGATACCAACAACATAAAGCGGCGTGGTGACAAAACCAGGCACACCAGGCGTGGTGACAAAACCAGGCACAACAGTACGAGACCCAGACAGGCGAGACTGCAGTCTGAAGAGCCGAGTATGGTATGGTAACCTAGCTTTAGCCGTTAGCTAGTCATGCAGGCAGCTCCGACGGTAAGTTGACAGATTCTCACCGGAAATACACGCAGGGACTCGTTGGCTCCTCACAGCGCAGCTACCAGACCATAATATGCCAGAATAACTTCACAGGACTGGATGGTGGATTGTCTTTCAGGAATGTGAGCTGATAGGTCACGGAAACAGCACATTCATTCTTGTTTGGATAACACACCTAGACAAGATTCGGCCATGTTCATTCGCACTGCATTGTGGGACAGGTCAGAACCGGATCAAACCAAACCCGCGGCGAGGTTGTGGTGCGTTCTTAGCCCAATAAAGAGTAGGAAACCTTTACAGGTACATTCGCAAACTGAATGTTTCATAACCATAAACCGAGCGAACGAAAGCAAGTGCTAGATGAAAATGCAAATTGCTGTTAAAACTGCAAATACTATGTTTTAATTGATGTCAACATGTCTGACAAATTTCACCAACAGGCAGTATCTTTAGTTGTAGCATAAGGACATGTGTAACATAACAACATTGGGTTCGTTTCCTCTTTTCTTTCCCCCAATAATAAAGATATAATAGACACAAATAAAATAAACAGCAAAGTATGATTCCAGGCAGGCAATCAACCCTTCTCACCGAGAATATTTTCGCCTTGTCATTTTAGGACAATGTAATGATTAACGTTAGATGAATAACTTAATTCCATTCAGATGTCATGCCAGTGAGCCAGCAGACCTGGCGCTGACAACAACTGAGTGCAATCAAGGCTTTACTCTGCCAGAAAAGTGAGGACATGTCGTAATGTTTTCTTCCTCTTCGGGTTGACCAAACGAACAGAAACGATTGTGATATTTTGGCTTTTTGTTTATATTCTTCTGCAGTATTGTAGAACTAATCGCCTCGGAGGAATCGCTTTATGTTTAAATATCCAATTTCCTACATCGTTGAATGCGGCATCGTTGACTTTGCCTTGTCATCATGTTGCCGTCCAGCTGATTGCCAAGGCACACAGTTTCATCAGCAACAATGTCTTCCTATATCCTCGGTGTAGACGTGGGCACCACGTCGGTAAAAGCAGTTTTATTAGAAACGGGCTCCAGGTCGGTGACTGCGAGTCACACATTGCCGACTTCCTGCGATCTAATAGACCTCAGCGGGATAAAGGTGAGTGCGTTCCGTGGTGCGTTCATGTAATTACCAAACAACTTTACCTCGCACCTCGGCAACGTTAACGCTGCTGTGTGTTTGTCTCCGTGCCCGTTCCGCATAGGCGAAAGAGCAGGAGACCGGCCGGATCATCGACACTCTGAACCGGTGCATCGGTCTGCTACCTCGACGCAAACTGCAGCACGTCATCAGCATCGGGCTGTCCGGACAGATGCACGGGGTTTTACTCTGGAAAGCGAGGAGCGGTAAGACGAGCACCGCAAGCTGTGGTACATGAGAAGTTTGAGCAGCAAAGAAATTGATATATTTCTAAATCTATCTTGATTGTAAATATATATATAATTTGTTTTTAATATAATGGTCCTGGCCCCTAAAATGTAGATATGTGTCCACAATACTTACTACTTAATTATATATATATATATATATATATATATATATATATATATATATATATATATATATATATATATATATATATATATATACACTTGCTAATGCAATTGAGGTGAAAAGGAAAAGACCAATTACCCTGAAATAATGAGATCCAAGTCCCATGACAGACATCCCTCAGGCTATTGTGGTGTCAGGTCCTTAATGTTGTGACTCCTATATTTACACAATCTATACTCGCCCAAGAAGCTCTTTAATCTGGAAGGGCCCCAATATAAGGGTCCTAAATCACACTTTCGAAGCTCTTGAAACATTTCTAAAGAGGTACATAAATTAACAATGTAGCTGATGTATTCACTTTTCTTTTCAATATTGGAAGAGAAGTGGTTATACTATTTGAGTTACTTTTTGAGTAGTACTTTTGTTTCAGTACACCTTTGTAACATGCTTGTATACTTATAAAAGGGCCCTCAAGTGTTAGTCGCCACTTGTTAAGTGTCCTTGAGCAAGACACTGAACCCCCAGTTGCTCCCTGGGCGCATCACTGCAGCCCACTGCTCCTTAATGACTAAGGATGGGTCAAATGCAGAGAAGAATTTCCCCACTGTGGGATTAATAAAGAATTAATAATAATAAGAATAAAAATTAATTTGGCAGTTGTACTAGAGCGTGGGGCGCGGCAGACCGACATCAATAACAGTGTTTCCAGTCAGTTCAATTTGTACATGTATTATGGTGATTCAAATTGTTCAGACGGTTTCACAGTCCAAACAAAGGTCATCTCCAATTTCTCTATTGTTTGACTTTTTATGATCACTGGTCAGGTAATGAAATAAGGTTCTTCTTGTTAACGTTTTTACGTGCTCCCAAACAACCCCTCCTGGCTTTAGAGTCCAAAGATAATTAACAGTTTAATTTGGATAACAGCTCCCAAAATGTTTAACCAGACCACAGGCGTGAAAACATTCACTAGCAAAGGTCACAGGGATTTGGAAGAAGCCTTTCGAGAAGAGAGCGATGTTTTCACACTGCTGAATTAAGCCAATTATCTGCTCTGTAATACTGGTGACATTTGAAAATGGATTATTATAACTCCTCCTCCTTAACAGAAACTTGGTTGGTCCGTTGTATCCCTTTCACAACTACGCCCTCTGCTGGTTGAATCCAAAACTTGACATGAAAATAGGTTTGTAATTGTAGTAAACCTATGCTACTGGGATGTTTTTGCATCCAAACGTAAAAGTCAGACCAAACTTATTTTGTCTCTCGCAGGTTGCGTTTGGTCCAAGAGGGACTTCTTCACAAGCGGAGACACCAGTCAGCTGATCACCTGGCAGGATGGGCGTTGCAGCAGCGACTTCCTGTCCTCTCTTCCAAAACCAGACTCGCATCTCAGCGTAGCCACGGGGTTTGGCTGTGCAACAATCCTCTGGCATGCAAAGCACAGGTCAGACATTCAGAAAAAGATTCCCACGCCGAGCCTGTGGTGCCTCTTGGTTTGGTGATCTGGAGTAAAAGATGTGTGCTTTCACTGCAGGCCGGAGTTCCTGGAGGACTTCACGGTTGCAGGTACCATCCAGGACTACGTGGCGTCCATGCTGTGTGGTTTGGACGGGTGTGCGATGACGCCCCAGAACGCAGCCAGCTGGGGCTTCTTCAACACCTCCTCCAACCAGTGGAATGTCGACATGTGTGTAAAGGGCCCTGCTAAGTGCATGAAGCGTGTTTAATAGTTTGTGCATGATCGGTTGTTAATCTGACATCACTTTATGAGCTTGTGATGAACTGTACAGAGTTGTTATGCGTAACAAGCTTCTCTGTCTGTGTGTGTGTGTGTGTGTGTGTGTGTGTGTGTGTGTGTGTGTGTGCGCGTGTGTGTGTGCACGTGTACATGCATGCTCTAGCCTGAAGGGTGCCGGCTTCCCCTTGCACCTGCTTCCTCAGTGTGTGCGATCTGGTGACTTGGCGGGACAAACGTGCTGTGACTGGCACGGTATCCCTGCTGGTACGCCAGTGGGGGCCGCCCTGGGAGACATGCAGTGCTCTGTCTACTCCTGCATGAGCGCGCGAACAGATGCAGGTGAAACAGGAAGTCTGGGCATTCCCCTCAGGGATAGGATTACACCTTGCGCAGTGCTTTTCACGCACTTCCCGATGAAAGAATCGGTAGCAGTAAATACCCGTGTTTTAGTTACGGCCTCATTATGTTTGAGCACACACAGAAAGCAAATGCATTATGGATCAAGTGTGATCCTGCCGTCAGTGCCTCTTGCGTGAGCTGTTAGTTCACATGCTGTCGATGACAGTTTGCGTCTGCTTTCTAATTTCACAGTTCTTAACATAAGCACTTCAGCCCAGCTGACCTTCGCCATGCCAGCCGACTTCAGACCTCCAGATTCTCCTCAGCCAGCCTCCTCTATCTCCTACTTCCCCTACTTTGAAGACTCGTACTTGGCGGTGGCGGCTTCACTCAACGGCGGGAATGTAATGGCCACTTTTGTGGGGATGCTCACTTCCTGGATGAAAGAGCTCGGTAAGTATCGTACTGTATTGTAGTGTAGTCGTGTTATTTAGTTATTTAGTATCTGCATTAATGGTCCCCAGAGGATAGATCCTGACTTTTCCTCTAGCATCATCATGCGGCGTTGCCTGAAATGTCTCGACAACTATTGTATCGATCGCTATGAAGCGTTCATCTTCCCTTGAGGATGAGTTATCATCACTTTGGTGATCCCTTTGACCTTTTTGCTCTAGCGCCATCGTCGGGTCACTGAGAGCCCAGGGAGGGCGCTGTCCAGTTGGCTCATGACGGATGTGTTGCCATTCAAAGTGTTGAAGCGCTCCTCTCGTCCCTCACAGGTGCGGAGATGAGTGATTCGTGCTTGTATGAGAAGCTGATTCACTGTGCGCTGAATCAGGGAACGAGCGACCTGAGGGTGAGCCCCACGATCCTGGGGGAGAGGCACAACCCGCTCTGCCTGGGCCAGGCCGCCAACATCTCCACCAGCAATCTCTCCCTGGGTCATTTGACCAGGGCGCTGTGCCGCGGAGTCCTGGACAACCTCACCTCCATGATGCCCGCTGAGCGCCTAGAGCAGGCGGGGGTCAACAGGATTGTGGGCAGTGGGAGCGCCATCACCCGCAATGAGGTGCTCAGGCAGGAGGTGGAGAAGACGTTTCCCCAGCAGGTGGTGTACGGGCAAAACGCAGACTCGGCCGTGGGCGTGGCCATTGTCCTCTGTGATCTACTCTGAATGAGTTGTAAACCCCACCAGCGAATCCCTGTCTGTGTACAGGATTACGTGAACATTTTGCACGCGCGAGAGAACCTTAAAGAATGCCATCGCTTCGTTTTAAAAAGGGAACAAGCAAGGAAAGTGAAATGCTCCGACGTGTTTCGCTCCGACTTTACACAAGATGCCTTGTGTAAAGTCCATTTTGTCAGTTGCTGAAAGGCATTTAATAAAATCCATGAAGTAGAAGAAAATCACAGCGCTGCTGGACTGCTTTGAAGATCCCAGATTTATGATCTCTGTATTTGAGGGTCGACTCCTCCTTGACGAGATGAGGTGTAGCCGCCATCAGCTGTGTTGGCATTCGAGCAGAAAATAGGCCATGAAGGAGATGTTTATTTTTCACATCCGTCTGTCTCATGGCTTTGAAATGTCGCCGCACTCGCGAAGGAGCTGATTCTCTTTTTAAATTATCACTCACCATCTCATTGAGTCTAAAAAGATGTCACCACATTATCCCGACACGGTGGTCCCGCCTGGATTGAAAAGAAAACGTAAAATGTGACATGCAATATAGTTAAGATGCAGTTCATATGCATCCATAATCCCGATTCATGAGACTGTTGCAGCGTAGTGGAGTTAGAAGCCCTGCTCTACTTAATATGGCACCTTTATCACCAATGTATTGTAAACTCTGTACATCTGTCTATGTCGGGATCCTGGAGGAATGATGGGGAATGGGCACATCTGTAGGACCTTTTTCTAGTGAGCTGATTGGTCCTTAGATTAATGTTTTGAATCTGATTCTTCACAGGTCCTTGGATTTAAAGATGCTGTGCTTTAAGGGTCCCTGTTGTGGGAGGGAGAGCTTTAAGTTGCAATGAAATTATTTGTGTTGTTTTCTATCAAGAACCCCATCTAGATTAATGATTAATGATTACTGCACTTTCTTTGCCGTCTCTTAATTTGAAGTCTTAATCTTCCATTTTGAACTGTGAGCTCCTCACAGAGTGGGAACATGTCCTTGATTGCGGTCAGTTTCTTTGTATTATATGTTAATTTTGCTTATACCACTTTGTTGTGCCGCTGATTTTTGATACACAGAATATTTCTAGCAGCAATGTTGGCATTTTCTGTAATATTGACTAAATACAGTTGTGAGAAACACACACACACACACACACACACACACAATATCAGTGTTAGTAATGCCAGTCATTCGGGCCAAAAATGGAACCACAATTATATATGCAGTTATGTTTTCGCTCATTAGCTCACAGCTTATGTGGTTATCGTACAAATAAAGCAGTGTTAATAACTTCTTTTGTCTCTGGTCTTAAATATTTTGAATCCATTTTGATGTCGATATATTATTATACTTGAACCAGGATCATATTCTGGTGCGCTTGTCCATGTTTTTAAAGGAAATCACTGAATGCAAAGGTACGCACGCATTGAAAAGTCCCGATGAACACGTGGGGGGAAGCATCAGGCTGCACACTATTGGACGTGAAGGCTCAGTTGCCCATTTGGATCCCGTTTGAATTACTCGCACCACCCTGTGGCTCACGGTGACCACGTCGGTGTGGGAAGCCCTGGGCGCCGGGACAAAAAGGGGGAAGTTGTCTTAAGAAAGGAAATTGTCAGATGAACACTTGAATGCAGATCTGCAGCCTGACAGGCAGAAGCTCTGCAACCACACAGTCACACAGCAACACTGAAACACACACACACACACACACACACGCACACACACACGCACATGTAAGTGAAACTACGAAGAGGCCCATGAGACGCACAGGAGGCCACGGTATGGACTAAAAAAGAAAAGAAAGAGTTGCTTCAGAAATATCATACACAAACCTGAGGGGGAAACAAAGTAGCAATTCAAAAAGGTAAGTTAATGTATTCAGGTATTTTTCAGAGAGACATGAGGATGTCTTTTTCTTGTTAACGTGTAAGTTAATTATATATTTTTTCTGCCTGAACAAATCAGGAAGTGTGTTCAATGTCAGACACCACGGTGGTACTAGTGGTATTTCTTTGCTGTCTCAGCAGAGGCGCTCAATGCATCCTTTTAAGCACTCAAGGCTCCAGTAATGTGCTCTGATACTCTCTAGGGTGTGTCACTTTATCTGCCCACTGGCTTCTTCCTGCTGTCTCTCAGCACCCGTCCGGTAAATGAACATCTCGGGGCGCTTCACATCTCCAAAGGAAACTCTCCATCGCGTGCAGCCGACTGTTGTTCTGTTTTGATCCGTTTTTTAAGCAAGAAGACAATCTGGAGCACAAAGACTTCCTTCTGGTGAGTTAAATGATGCGTTGTGGTTTTGTTTACCAATCTTGAATCAGTAGAACATTGACAAACATCTTGAGCATCAGCGGAATCGTCTTTGTCTGAACATATTTTAGACCACTCTCACATCATGTGACTAGTTATCATGTATTTTGGTGCATTTTGAACAAAAGAGGCAGATGCTTGGTTTTTATGGTTGTTTTATGAGATTCAATGAGGATCTGGGAAAGAATGGCAGTGTTTATTGAGGTTTGTTAATAATTGTACATCTGTAGCTTGGGCGTGGAAGAAGGTGTTTCGGCGCACATACACACACACACACACACACACACACACACACACACACACGCACACACTTGAACAATAAAGTGGTCATAAAATACAGATTTGTCAATAAAACAAATGTTTAATTTATTCAGAAGTGCTACGACTGATTAATTGTTAAAAAATACATTTGTTTCATTGGAAAATAGTTGTTTCTCCAAATACGACGTACTGTAAATACATTTTTTCCATCCTTTGTTTATTCCTCTGAATCTTATGATCTCGGAGTGTTACTGGGGTTACTGAGTCACTAATTCCCCATTTCGTGACAGAAAAGGGGAACAAGAAGGAACCAAAGATTAGGTTCCCGTTATCCTTAACGTGATCCTTTAAATCCAAATATCATATATCCTTTTATTGTGAGCAGCTGAACTCTCATTCAGTATCATTCACATTCTGTGTCTGTATAAATCATAAACCGTAGCGTGTATGATTTGATTATTCTGCAAAAGAAGTGGCCACCAGATCAAGCGTCGCTTGCGGTGTTGCCGTATTCTAAATACACTCCTTTGTTCTTCACTGGGGCTGAAACATCACATGTCTGGAAATATGTCTGTGAGGGGATCCCCTAGTAAGATGTCTCAGACCCAGCTGATACAAGCACATAGCAACTCAAAGATCCAACACAACAAGAACAAAGCAAAGTGTCGGTGTGACCCATTGACACAGCTGTGAGCCGTTCAACCGAAGAGAAAGACATTTCATGGAAGAAGGAGTCAGTAGAAATGTTTCTCTTTTTGCCTTCGGACGACTCCTAACCCTCAAATCAGAAACAACTGGTCTACAGAAAGCAACGTTTCCTACGCATCATAAGATACGACTGGCTATTTGTAAATGGAAATATGTGTTGGAGAATCAGTTGAAGCTAACTACTTCTCCACAGTTGTCATATTCACTGGATCTGTTGGTTGTTGTCTGAATGACGCACACTTGTGCTGTACGTCCACGCAGACCCCTGGAGCACGAGGCCAAGATGGAGAAGTCCGAGATGTTTGGCTTCTCTCTGGAGGCAGACGACCGGACCGAGGAGGAGAAAAGGCGTCAGAAAGCATCAAAGAAAGGCGGCGTGGAGTCGCCCGCGGCCCCCATGGACACTGATTACCAGGAGGAAATGGAGGAGACCAGACCTCAAATCAGATTCAATCTCAGCTTTGACAAGTGAGCCTCACCATGCACAGATAAAGTGATCTCTGCCTTTCTTTTTAACGCTCATTATAACATGAGTGCTGGGCCTTATCAAGCCCCACGGTGTTGATTAATCTGGAGTGCGGGGCTGCGTGGCCTCTTGACCCCGCGTGAACCTTTTGTGACCGCGAAATGTGTTTCGTCGATAGAGGGATCCGGGGCGAGGACCAGCACAAGAGAGACAGCAAGACGTTTACCATCGACAGGTTGTTCGAAGCCGTGGCCAGCGGGGACGTCAGCAAGCTGGACGGCCTGCATCAGTACCTGCGCCAGAACATGAAGAAACTCTCCGACTCCCTGTGTGAGTGTGACGCCCGCGATGCAACAGGTGCCCCACACAGAGAGCCGTAGGCCTGCGTGCTATCTCCCTGAATGTGTGGTTGCGCCCACAGATCAGTCCTATGGTAAGACCGCCCTGATGAAGGCTCTGCTGCACCTCAAGGACGGCGAGAACGAAACGGTGGAGCTCCTCATCGGCATTTCAGAGAAGATGGGCGACATTAAGGAGTTTGTGAATGCAGCCTACACCAACAGCTACTACAAAGGTAAACAGTGTGCTGAGCAGAATGGCTGAGGGAATACAGTTTAGCAACATTATCCAAATTGTTCCTATGTGTGTTGATGTGTTGATGTGTGACTCTGGCAGGCCAGACAGCTCTCCACATTGCCATCGAGAGGAGGAATATTTCCTATGTGAAGCTGCTGGTCAGTAAAGGAGCAGATGTCCACGCCAAAGCCTGCGGGGTGTTCTTCCAGCCACACAATGGCCCCAACTTCTACTTTGGTGAGTCCGTGCTGCTGCAGGGAGGAGCGCCCTCTTCTGGAGCCTCACGCAAAGATCATCTGCTGACTGAAGATCCACATTTCACTGCTTCTGTTATTGCGTGAGATCTAAATCTGGGTATTTCATCTTGAGTTCTTAACGTCTTAACTATTTAAGTTACAGTATTTATTGTTCAAGGAGGTCTACCACCTCATTACTGTTCATTCAAAGTTATTTGTGGGAGTTATTTGCGGTTTACTTTCCCTTAAGAGGGGCGGTCTGGCATCAGTCTGTAACCTCTGTGGTGAAATGTCATGCTTGTACTTTAATAGATTATATGGAGACACAAGTTACACATTCAGAGGGAGATGCATTTAAACTGTGTATATATAAAAAGATTGAGTCTCTCTCTGTGTTGTCCTCAGGTGAGCTGCCTCTGTCTCTGGCAGCCTGCACCAACCAGCCCACCGTGGTGGACTTCCTCATGGAGAACGAGTACCAACGGGCCAACGCTAAGATGGTGGACTCTCAGGGCAACACGGTGCTGCACGCCCTGGTGATGGTGGCGGACTACTCCAAGGATAAGGACAAGGATAACACAGAGTTCATTACCAACATATACGACCGTATACTCAAGACCACCGCTCAACTGCACCCCAAGCTGAAGCTGGAGGACATCGAGAACCACAAGGGGCTGACGCCTCTCAAAATGGCTGCCAAGACCGGCAAGATCGGGGTAAACGGTTCATCGCAGTCACTTCAGACACAGCAGGGACACAACTATACGATAGGCCCCCAGCTCCTCTGACATCCCAATAACTATTGTTTTGCCTGGCCCTGTGTTGGGGTCACTAAATCATGCACTAGTGTTCCCATTAAGAAAACGATTGTAAGCTAAAGTTTCATTTTGTTTGTCTGCAGCTTTTTACACACATCCTGAAACGTGAATTCCAAGAGAGTCACATCAAACATCTGTCCAGGAAGTTCACCGAGTGGGTTTACGGCCCCGTCCACAGCTCCCTTTACGACCTGGCCTCGGTGGACTCGTACGAGGACAACTCAGTCATGGAGATCCTGGTCTACGGCAGTGACACTCCCGTGAGTCCCCGGCATTATGAGCCCGGTCGGAGCAGCTGATGCCGTTATTCTGTGCTCAAGCATCTGTCTCCTCCCAGAACCGCCACGAGATGCTCCAGATGGAGCCTCTGAGCCGGCTGCTGGAGGAGAAGTGGAATAAGTTCGGAGGTCGGATGTTTTTTATCAACTTCCTGTTCTACCTCCTGTACTTGATCGTCTTCACTCTGGTCGCCTACAATAAGAAGTTTGGAGAGGTGAGCTGGCTGCTGCAGACCGTGTGACTGATCTGTGACAGACAGACCTGCGCTGATGTTGCTTTTGCGTTCTTCTGTGTCCCACAGCTGCCGTACCCCCTCAAACACACCACAGCCGGTTACCTGTATGTGTCAGGCCAGCTAGTGATAGCACTGGCAAACTGCTATTTCTTTGTCATAGGGGTATGTTTGTGTTTTAAATTTCAAAAAATCACCACGTTGTGGAACCTGTGTTCCGCTAATGTGAATAATGAAAAAATGAATCTACATTCACAGATCTTAGAGTTGAAGAGGAAACGGCCGAAGCTGCAGACGTTGCTGATTGATGGATATTATGATATTCTTTTGTAAGTAGAGCGACACTTATCTCCCAGGCGTGGTTTGAACTAAAGGTATCCTCGCCAGTTTTCTTTTGAAACTAACACGTTCTGTTCACGCTCGGTGTTTTACCAAAGGAGCAAATTGGAATCATCTTTAGCCGGCAGCATCTTCTGGTTGACAGATTAATCACATCATTCATACCCTAGTGGTTTGTGATAGTAACAAACACATATTCAATTCAATTCAATTCAGTTTATTTATGAATATAACTATATACCTATGCAATGTCTGTTGTGCTGGTGGTTTTTGCCACAATAGTGCCACACCAGCAGAGTCCCCCTTGACCACACAGATGAGGTGTCCTATTAAAGGGGGTGAATATTTATTACAAACATAATGTAATAATAAAACTTCCACAGGGATGTGAATACTTTTTATAGGCACTGCATAATCTAAAAATACTCACATTAAATGATGCTTGTTTTCTTACTCACCAAATGACTTGTGGGATTTATTGCAAAGCACAGACTGGTGACACCTTTGTAAGATCTGGGATGGGTTTATGCAATACACATTTGCATTGTTATAATGTATAATCACCAAGCCGTGCGGGTTCACAGAGGCTTCTCTGCTGTTGGTAGTTTTGTGCAGGGCGTCCTCTTCCTGATCACGGCCGGCCTGTATCTGTTCGGGAACCAGCAGTACCTCAGCTTCCTGGTGCTGTGTCTTGCTCTCAGCTGGGTGAACATGCTCTACTTCTCCAGGGGTGACAAACACATGGGCGTCTACAGCATCATGATCCAGAAGGTAGTCCACACAGGTCACACTGCACCACGGGGAACATGACATTGAACGATCCCTGAAGCCCTTCGGCTCTTTTTTGGTCTTTGCAGATGATCCTCAGTGACATCATGCGCTTTCTTCTCGTCTACATCGTCTTCCTCTTTGGATTTTCAGCAGGTAGGGGAACCTCATTTAGGATCCAACATGCCATGAATGGAGGATGCACATATATGTAATCTGTTCCGTCTGTCCTGTCCCAGCGGTGGTCACCCTGCTCAAAGAGCCCATTGTGAAAAACACCACTGTAACTCGGCAGGGGCGTCTCTTTGGTCCCCTTGGTCCTGATGAGGAGTGTGTCAAACCCTACTTCAGAAGCATCTCCTACACCACGCTGCAGCTCTTCAAGTTCACCATCGGCATGGGCGAAATGGAGTTCACCCAGGAACACGAGAGCACCGTGGTGTTCTTCGTGCTCCTCATCAGCTACATCATTCTCACCTACATCCTGCTGCTCAACATGCTCATCGCCCTCATGAACCGCACCGTGGAGAAGACCACGGAGGAGAGCACCAGCATCTGGAAGCTACAGGTGAGGCGTCCAGCAGGGGCTGCGTGGTGGTCGAGGGGAATGTGTCCGTGCGTGGCTGACGTGGCTTGATGGCGTGCTGTGACTGCTTTTCAGAGGGCCATCACCATCCTGGAAATGGAGAAAAGGCTGTCGTGCTGCCTGAGGAGGAGGTTCCGCTGTGGGGTGGAGAAGAACCTCCGCACTGCTCTTGGAGATGACCGTCGCCGGTGTTTCAGGTTGGCACGACACGCGCACAGACTTCCTCGCCCAATCACAGATAAACCCCGAAGTCGCCATCGCTGTGTGCGAAAAACACAGGATGAATTGTAATAACTCGATTCATCGAAATTTTGTTTTGCACAAACTAATGGCATTCCCAATCAGCAAATGATTACATGCTCAGCAAAGATGGCGATAACTGTAATCGTGACACAATCCTGAATGCTAACTTCAAACCTAGAGGTAAGAGTTTGTTTCTGGGGGCAAATATGTAGTGAAGCCAGCACAATGCAATCTGCTGTGTGCAATGTGCGCCCTGTAACTGACAGGTAATTTAAGGCAACAGGATACACACATAATAATAAAGGTTTAGGCTTGAGGTTTTAACAATAGAGGCAGCTGTGTGAGGGGGATCGATTGACTCGCAGCACACTGTGTTCTTTACTAATTTGCCTCCTCTGGCAGCTGATTGATGCATCACACCGCACACAGTAATTGGAGCATGTGTCCTCTTGTCGTCTCAGAGTGGAGGAAGTCAACTGGAACAAATGGAACATCAACCTGGGCAAAATCAATGAGGATCCCGGGTGCTGGGATCGGGGCCAACACCCTGCCTCGGAACCCCCGCCGAACAGAGCAAAACGAGGTGCCGTGAAACGCAGACTCAAGTGTTCTGGGATGAAATCATGTTTTTGGGCCTGTGTCTCTGCGAGAGCAACGTGATCCACGGCGTGTAACATTTCCTCCTTCGTCCACAGGGAGGAGCTGGAGAAGCTGGCGGACTCAGACAGCCCAGTCCACAGAGATGCTTCCTCTGAACCTCACACCGGTCTAAAGAGACCACACAGAGCTCACTCTGTCCGCTCGGCCTGGCTGACCCGAGCATCGAGGCATTCAAACCGAAAGACATTATTCAGTTCCCCAAGAAATATAACTGTCAAATATTTGAACTGCCTTTGTGACTGACTGACGGATACTCCCAAGTCAGCTTGATTTTGAATTTTGAATGTAAATTCCCTTTGAGGCAATCTTTCTCTCAGGCGAGCACATCTTTGACTGCTCACACGCTGAAAGCTGCACCGTGAGCAGCGTAAACCGCCAAGTCGAACATTTGCAACACATGAAACATTTCATCCAAAGGCTTCTGCACATGCTGCGTGGCCCACCGCCTGAACAGGATGCACGTCCTCTCTGCACAAAAGGCCACAACCTGCCGGCACCTCTGACACCGCTCAAAATCCTTCATGGAGTAATACTGATTACGAAGGTGCTGATCCTGCCCTCCTGCCGTGTGCCCTTTATGCGAGTCCCATTTTCATCACAGCCAGACAAGCTAAATCTACTGCAGCCAGATAGTCCTGTGGATTTCACAGCTTGCTTTGTCTACCCTACTTCCCCTTTCTATTTGGCAGAGGCAGGCTCTGATAAATGGCTTGAAAGCACAGCAATTGGTGCAACAATCGCCACCTTCAGCACGAGCTGTCTCGGTTACAAATGATATGTGGTTTAGGAGGGCCTTTTGGACCGTTGTAAGGCTGATTATGCAAGACACAAATCTGTGAATAGCAACCTACCCGAACTGTCAGGCAGCATGAGCTCATGCAGAATGAAGGGAGCAGGAGAAAAGAGCACACCTGTTGTCACCGTCAGTTTAAATCAGTGTTGCAGATAATCCACACAGCGGTTCAGACCCATTTCAAAGCATAAATTAGAACTTTATTTTATTATTACAATATTACAAAAAGAGTAGCACAACTCTCACGCTCTTGCCTCTGATCTGTCGTACAGAATGACACAAAAGAAAGGCTTGTGGACCTTCTTCCATTTCACAGCAATAGTACAAGAAACAAAGAAAGAAAGACAAATTAAATAACAAGCAAATCAAGTGTTATAAATAGTCACAACTGCAAAATCAAGCTTTGAAACTTGGGGGAAAGAAATGTTACAGCTCCGTAACTACACATTGCTAAAATATATAATTACAAAATATTACTCCTTTTCATGCTTTCCATTATAAAGAATATCTAAGGAATTGCTCTTTCTCTTCAACAAAACCTCAATAAAATAAAAATAAATTTAAAAAAAGAAACAAATAATAATAATTGCTGTTTCTGCGTATCCTCACCATCCTCTTTCTCCTTATTATTTGGGGTTTTCATTAAAACCATGCTCTTTTTCAAGGGAAGTCCAAGGACCAAACACTTAAGGCTTTTTAAGGGCTGTTAGGGAGTTAGGTGAACAAAACATGGGCGTCATTGTGTTTATACACACGCACACTATCTCTCTCTCTCTCACACACACACACTCACACACACCCTTAAATCTACCCACTTCAGCAGGAGACACTCACACACACACACAATCGTTAACGTTTAAAGTTACGAGTAGGTAAGCCAGTGTACAATAAAATAAACAATGCATTTGCTGTTTCACTTTAAAAACTTAAAAGTCAGTTTTGTTTACCTCCAAGTGATCTTGCAAGTGATCAATTTGGTCTTTTCGAGCAGACTTCACATCAGAATCAGTAGCATCTACACATAACTTAATTCACATAAGTTCCTGCTGTCGGGATCAGAACTCTCGTCGAGGCTCGTTGGCAACGCCGTCATTTCTTCGACCCCAGAGTTGTGACCTCGTAACCCGCCTCTCCCCTTCAATAACTGCAAATTAACATCATCTCAACGTTCAAGTAATACATTTGTCATGGTTTAAAAAAAAATGACCGGAAAAGGAAACAAACACAACATGGCACATCATCACAACAGTGTGTCCTCCTTAACATGACTTTGGACATTTAAAAAAAAAAAAAAAAGGTATGAGAGTTGATCTTTCATGACATTTTCTGCACTAAACATTCCACTAGTTTTTTGCCAAACCTCCCTGGCATTGACAGAAAGTCTTTTTCTTTATTTAATTTTTTAAACACCTGAATTCATTGCAGCATTTTCAGCAGGACAGAGCGTCGCCGTTTCAACATACGTGCTCCCTGCTGGATCATGACTGTACAAAACAACCTGATTACATGCTTCCTTAACTGACAGAGAGGAATCAATCTTGAATAGTCCTTATGATACAAATAAATAATTACATTTCAAAAGAATAAAACCTACCGTAAGCTTTTCTAGCTGTACTCTGTAGTGTCCAGTGTCTGGTGGCTTTGTACTGAAACAAGATTACTCTCTTCTGTCCCCAAATGACTGTTTAATCTTGAAGTTACTATGAGACGGGGGCATTAACACCAAAATCTAAATCAGTCACTTGTCTCAAAGTAGTCTGAGCCAAAAGTTCCTGACATGACCCTTTAAAACATTTTTTCTTTTAAAAACACATCAGTAGATGTTTTTGTTGGAATCTATTTTTCTTCCTTCTTACATGCATAAGAAAACGTTACGGATATCTCTGAAGTAGGAATAACACAGGATCTGTTTGGATCCAGGCACACAGATAGAGGAAAGGAGGGAATGACACACACACACACACACACACACACACACACACACACACACACACACACACACACACACACAATACAGATGTGTATACACACACGCACATGAAAAAGTTCCCTAAAGTGCGAGGTAAAAGCACTAAACAACAAAATAAAAGTAGCAATTGATCACTTGCAAGATTTATTTAAAGAAAAAACAGAAAAAAAGAACCAAAAAAACCCTACTGCTCTTCATTAAATATATTAATTTACCCTCTTTAACATTAGGTTGTTTGTTTAAGTTATCGATTTAGTTGTAATCGTGTGTTTCCTTTCTTAAGACTAAACAAAGGGCTTTTGATAACTCTTGTGGAGACAAGGCAAAAAGCTTATCTGTACCCTGGGTGCTGGATGAGAGCGGTTCTGCCATCCCCAACCTCTGGGCCAACCCTGCTCAGAGGAGGCCTGTGCATCTTGCCCATCAACCCTAGATTCTGATCAAGGAAGTAGGGAGTCTGGAAGTCCCCACCCAAGTAATCTGCCGTTTGCATCAGATTAGTCTGGGCTGAGGAAGAGGAGGTGCAGGAGCTCGTTCCTAGCCTGTAATGGGGGGCCCCAGGGGGCCCACAGTCTAGTGTGGTGCACCCCCCTGGGCCCGCACCGTGGAATGGCATGGCTATGTCCTGAGACCCGGAGCTGTCACTGTTGGGCGTGGGTAGGATGCTGCTGTTCCAACTGTGGGACTGGAAGTAGTGACCATTGGTGTAGTGGGCCATGGGGCCGGCCATGCCGTTGTTGACAGGGGGGGAGGGGGTGGGCCTCTCTACGGGAGGTTTCAGTGTGTAAGGCTGACCCACGCACACCTCTGCAGGGTAGCCCATGCCCTTGAAATGGAAGGCGGGGTCCCTGGAAGGCTGCTCGCAGAGGTGGGTCCCACCGTTCTGAATGTGGGGCATGTGACCCAACTGGTGCTGATTCCAAGAGCGCATCTTCTGCTGCTGCGTGTTGTGTTGTAGCTGTTGTTGTTGTTGTTGTTGTTGTTGCTGCTGTAGCTGATTCTGTTGTTGATGCAGATGCTGCTGCTGCAGATGGTGGTGGTGCTGCTGCTGCTGCTTGAGATCGGTGTGGTTGGAAGGCAAGTGGTTCATAATAGCCACGCTGTGCGGCGGGTGAGCTCCCACCGGGGCCGTGGCGTTGTCTTGGGCGGCAATAATGCAGTTGTGCGGGGGAAAGCCAGGGGTGGCAGGGTTGCTGTGCATGGACACCCTGGAGCAGGCGCTGATGAGCAGGTTGCGACTGATTGGTCCGGGGTTGGCGATCTGGCCCTCGCACATGGAGGTGGCTCCCACGCCATGGGCCCGAGCTTGGCAGAACTGGTTGATCTGATGCACAATGGTGCTCAGGTCAGCCTGGTGGCCCTGCTGCAGCCCGGCGACCATGGAGAGTGGAATGCTTGAGGTAGAGACGGTAACATTAGGCGGTGCGTCGCCATCTGGCAGCTTTCTGCTCCCCTGCAGGCCGGGTGGTGGCTGCTGCTGGAGGTGCTGCTGCTGAAGCATGACGGTAGGGGGCCCCTGTGGGTGGCCAAGAGCCGGGTGCTGAGGCAGAGTCTGGAGTCTCGGTGTGCCCTGAGGGTGCTGGGCCATGTGGGAAGGATGTCTGAGGCTCTGGGTGTGACCCTGCTGTTGCTGGAGGGGCATCTGTAGAGTTTGAGGTGGCTCCTGTGGTTGACGTGGGACGCTCTGCCGGAGCTGGGGAAGGTTCGGCAGAGGTGGGTGATGGTTTAAAGTGCTGGTCGAGGCCACTTGGTAGGGTCCGGTAGGGGGGTTCATGATGACTTCGGGGTGCAAGCGAGCCCGGCTGCCGGCGAAATCTTTTAGGACGCCTTTGACTGTGGGTACCTTGATGATGGCGAGGAGGCCTGTCTTGGCACTGGCTTGAGAGGGGTAAGGGCTGTAGCGCTGGCCCGACGTATCCAGCCCGTTGACTGTACGCCGCACGTGGTTCCGCTGGGGAACCTTGACGCTGTTGGGGAAGATCTTGATGGTGAGGGGGTTGTTGGCAACCTTCTTAGCAAAAGCATCCAATTCTGCAGGGGTTGGAAACGGAGCGGATCTCATCCTTTGCGTGGTGTCCCCTGGGATGGAGGACAGGACAGGTCAGAGGAGAGACAGAAAGAAAGAAGAGAATTGGGGGGGGGGGGGGTAGAGAGGCACAGAAAGAGACAACTTAATACAGGTGGAAGTGTATATGGCACATAGGTCGTAATCTGATCAGAAACCTGATTTGGACAGCGCTCTCATATTCCATACCTCACTGTTTTTCTCCTTAAAAAAAACCCCACAGCTCCCGTCTCATGAGGCCAAAGAGAGATTTCCAATCTCATCTCAGCGGAATTATTGCAGCCGACAAATTTCCCAGTCTAAAATCCAATTTCGTGGTGGTGTATATGACTTTGAGGTCAGGGCTTTTAGTGGCCTTAATCGACGCAGCATCCGGGCAAACAATAAGTAGGCATGTGAGGACAGAGGGGGGGTGGGGGGATAGGCTGCGTTGCTTGCTCCTGAATCACAAACTAAACAAAGACTAAAAGAGGCAGTGACAATCCCCTGTGGCTGCTTTGGGGAGAAGGAAAAGAGAAAGATTGACGCAGAGAGCGGAGCTCCATGACAGCAGACAAGTAATCAGACACAGCAGCAGCGTCTCTGATCTGCAGGAACACCTCCCAGGCCTCAGCTCGCAGACATTCGTTACACCTGCTAAGCACCGTGGCTAAATTTAACAATGCCGATGTGACAATGTGAACACGATTATGTGCCGGTGCGTGTGCGAGGGCGCGGTTTCCATTTATGAGCCCCTTTAGAAATGTGAGACAGGATCACGCAGGTGCCAACGGCCGCGATTGCCCATTTCCATTTAAGGCACTCCGCTCGCCGACACTTCCCTTACGGAGACAATTAAGGTCAATGACAAAAAAAAGGAATGGCAGGCTCCTCTTCCTGCTTTGCTCCGTCTCCATCACCTCGGCCCCCGGCAGTCTGACCTACTTACACCACAGCTTTCTGACTGATGGACCTGAGCTTCAGGGCTGATCTATGAGAAGGATCACTGAGCTTCATTTCAGTTACTGTTATGTCTAAAGGAGGAGAACTTCTGTTCAGGTAAAATAGATCACCGTTACAGCATACGGGCTCCTTCCTCTCCCAGTTGAAAAGTCTCAATTGCTGGCAGAGGTCCGCGGTTCATGCGGCCGAGGTCTCACAGCAGGCGGGCTGGGCTTGAGGGACGAGGACCAGAGCTGAACTGCGCCGACACGGCGGCACCAGGAGCCATGCCAACTGGCTAATTAATTCCCGCTTCATTTGTGAACAGGAAACAAAGGGCGGCCATGTGCGAGGCCGGGTCGGCACACAGGGGGGGGGGGGGGGGGGGGGGGGGGGGGGGGCTGCTCAGCCTGCTGATGGCAGCCTCATTAATGCGAGGGGTCCGGGCCAAGAATCTGGAGCTCGACACCCGCCATCACCGAGCAATGTCTGCCGCTGAATAAATACCAGCGGACGCAAACGCAGGTAAATTAACACGTCGACGCAAAGCCGCTGAGGACGGCCAAACACAGGTAATGACGGCCGGAAATGAAAAAGCAGACTAAAACACAAAAGGCAGTTCATCAACGGGTTAAATTTAGTACACAATAAATACCATTTAAAGCAATATAACTTTTATAAATGTGACTTGTTTGCCATCAGAATGGGATGTCTAGAGCTTGTGAGATTCTCGCACAGCCTCCCTTGTTTGCAACTGTAGAAAGGGTTATAAGTAGGTGGGAAGAGTGAACCATCAGCTGTTGCCATGAATAAAACATCTTATTATCTGTTATCATCTTTTCCTGGGATCACGATTGCTCTGGATCAAACCAGGTTTGAGGACGGCGTGAATGAATGTTAAAGACGAGCAACTTTAGGTGCAACATCGTCTTTCAGGGTTCGCTGAAGTCCGGGAAATAATGCAAGACTGATTGAAAGGGTCAGGCTGTCCTTTTTTCCCTTTCTTAATACAACAAATAATTTAATAGAACACATGGAATTAATTCTACATAAATATAAATTCATATTTAGGCGACTTGGACGACGTTGGAAATATAGCGGTAAGAGAAACGTAGCAGGAAGGTCTGTGTACAGCTTGCCACTGGCTCTTGTGTAATGAGTTTTATACTTAAGTTGTAAGACTCAGGCAAGTAGCAAAGAAAGCAATGTCAATGTCTGGAAACTGACCAATCCATTAAATTGGAAAAGGGATTATACATTGTTAACAAAGCTTAGGCAGGCATTTTGAGATAAAAAAAAAAAGAAAGGCAAATCAGAAAGACGGGTTTAGCAGAACTGCTGTAAAAAAATGTGAAGTGAAATCAGTAAATTGCTGTTTAGAGTATTTTTCCCCAAACAGAGGATAAAATCGACCTCTTGCTGTTTAAGGGTCCTGGCAGCTGTTGATTGTGTGTTCTAGTCAGCAAGCATCCCTCATTAGCATTTCAACCGTAACCTGAAACCTGGATTAGTTGAACAGCTTAAAAGTATCAAGGGAGGGTTAATGAGGATATGAGTGAAGTTTGTAGGCGGCTGTGAGCATATCGTCTCTCAGATCTCCAACTAAGCACGTTCCCAAGGAGAGAGGGGGGGGGGGGGGGGCAGGAGAGGCCAGTCTGGCCGTGCGTTAATTACCCCGCTGCAAGCGAGCTAGCTGCAACACAAGTGCACAGTCAGCAGGCACTAATTAGGGTTTCTTTTATTCAAACTGCTGTTTTTATTGAACACGGTTTCAGCGGCAGGGGGGCCAGGGGCTCGTGCTGCTGCAAATTGAGATTTTCACACAAGAGCTGGAAATTAGGTCTGATGCTTCGGCATCAAATTAGACACGTGAGGTTGCCTTCCCACATGAAGCCCACCTCCTTTTAATGTGTACAGACAATTGAGCACAGCCTCCCATGCCGAGAGATCGAGAACTTTAAAAAAAAAAAAGTGATAAAGGACAGGAAGAAAATGGCTGCCTATGATCTCAGTGGGGAAATCAGCCAAGTGGCCCAGCTGTACTCACTGTTGGCTCTGCCTTTAAGAAGCGAATACCAAGGGCCACTTTGTGGCACTCGAGTCATCCGGCCTGCAGTGTGAGTCGTTTTCTTTGTGACCCACAACTGTCTCTTTGCGTACCTAATCTACTCCTCCGACAGCCTTTGGGATTCACAGCCGTCATCTGTTAACAGCCAATCCCTGATGATAAATAGAGCAGCTGCTCTGGCTCTGCCTCCGACAGCGACCCCCCCAAGCTCGTAACTTTAAATGACTCTCCGTGTGCACAGATTCACCTGCAGGAGAGGCGGCAGCCGGGTGGTCTGGGGCTCTTGGTGAACACAGGGGGAGGGGAAAGTGTCACGGACAAGATACGAGTCAAATGGGAGTTAATTATGAGCCATCGGAGCCTTTTTTCCTCCTTTTTTTCTGGGAGGGACTTGTCAAGAGTATTGAATAAAGATTTCAAGCGACAACTCGTCTATGAATTTCACCTAAAAGCAGCCGCGCACACCTCACGCGGAGTTAAGCTGTCAAAGTATCCGGCATGCTGGGTAAACGATGGGGCTCTGCAGAGGCATGGAGTCCCGTGGACAGCCGGGAGGGAGGCGGCAGGGTGTTACCTGAAGGTCGAGGCCCGATTCTGGCTGTGCGTGGCAGCAAACAGGGAACTCGAAAACACAAACTGTGGAACAACCAGAAGGTGATCTGGGGCCGGATCGCTGGCGGCATGAGAGGCGACTTCAGTGGATTTTTTTCCCTCTGTTTTTTTTTGGTGGCACTTTGATAATAAATGACTTCGCCTAAAATGAAAAACAGCTCCACGGTTTTGATGTAACACCGTGTCTGTTAATGATACTTTGAAGAGCGGATGAAAAGGAAAAGCGTTATTAGAGCATGACGAGGAGGAGGAGGAGGAGGGAAAGAAAAGATGATTGAAATTACACTTCTAGGGCCGTTCGTGCTGTGGGAACACGCGCTCCATCACCGAAATGGATTACAGCGTTGGGCCGGAAAACAAATTGAACTCGAGTTGCGCCCCGTGCTCTGATGTGTCACACAGAGAGCGAGCAGAGACACGGTGTCGCTGATGGCCGCGCTTTGTCACAAGCCTGCTTGAGTGAGGCAACAGACGCTGGCACTTAGCAGACTCCCTCACAACTCGCTGATCTCCTGGGGGTTGGCTGATTACTGTGATTCTGAAATTACAGTCTTGATGAGCTGGAGCATTTTACAACAACAACAAAAAAAGAAGAGCTGCTGCAGAAATGGGTCAAGCCGGAGCCGAGCTCCCACTCTTGGAGGAACAGGAAGGAAGAAAAGGAGATGTAGATGTTTTATGATGGAATAAATACAGCCGACCAGCTGGATGGGACAGTGATTGACTTTTGGGTTTATGTTAAACAATGGTCTTTGAGACTATACAAACGCATCATTACACGATGCGAATGTACATGTGAATGCTTCTAAAAAGTGATAATTGATCAGTGAAACGTCCGTTCACAATGTGTTGCGGACAACACTGACATCGTTACCGTTTCCGTTCATCAGAGTGTCATACATTCATTTCATTCCCCTCACACTGTAAAGAGTCCCCATTTGTCAGCAGCCGAGTTGTGAAATTTAAACACATTGAAAGAAGTGAGCCATCTCCGACTCGTCTGCCGTTAAACCGGGGCAGCAGATTGCTTCTTAAATTCACTCTCATTACAAGATCATCAGGGCAAAACCACTCAGCCGCAATCTGTCTGCCAGTCTGACAGAGACTCTTCCTGATGGCGTGAAAGCATCCGAGACGGTCAAATCCAACACATGAATGTGACGATTTTTGTGGTGTGTGTGTGTGTGTGTGTGTCTGTGTCTGTGTGTACGCGCACACATGCAGAGGGGCCACGCTCGTGTGGCAGACAGATCTTCAGGGGCGACGAGGGCTGGACGGAGAGCCGGCGCAGTTCGGCACAACAACAAAAAAAGCGTTCCCTCTCTCTTTCTGGTTTTAACACCGAGCTGCAGAAGAGAAGCAGGCCAGGGTTGGCATGGGCATCTGACGCGGGGCGGGCAGCAGGATTGTAACAGCTTGGTTTGCTGTGTGGGATGATGGTGGTAGTTAATAGTGTGTGTGTGTGTACTGAGATACTTACATTTCTGATGTCCAGTGTTCATCTGCGTGTGGGGGAGAAGCTGGAGGGGGAGGTCACCTGGCCCTGGCAGACAGGCCAGCATTTCACACAGACACTAATGCAACATGGGACACATACTTCTCCTCACACTGCAGGGGGAGAGGGGGGGAGAGAGAGAGAGAGAGAGAGAGAGAGAGAGAGGGGTCAGCAGTCAGACATAACTGCAAGGCAGCACATGGTGCGTGGCGATACAGAGGCTGGGTCCAGACTAATGGAACTGTGTGGCCGATCCCCCGAGGCAGAGGGCTGAGGGAGACGTGGTTACCTTTCAATTAGAAACCGATTCACACCTGGAGCATCAGGTAAGGTGACATTTGACGCCAATAACAACTTCAATTAAACATCAAACAGCGGAAGTAAAACGGGCAGACTGAGCCTGAGGGGCAGACAGCTTTAAATTGACTCAGAGTCCGCCCCCCCTCCCCTCCTGCATGTTAGTCAGCCAGTTGGACCCTGCTACCTGCGCTATACCTCTCGGCCTCCATCAGACTATGGTGGAGGAAATGAATGACTCCCGTACACTGGAGAAGAACACACTCGAGAGGCCTGTCGCTGACAGGTTAATGAGTCTCTGATCAATTCTGACGTCCTCTAGACCTCAAAGAGGCCTTTATTTTGGGGACATTAAACAATGGAGCCGGCTACGAAAAAAGAAAAACCTGCCACTTTGCGCAGCAACCTGATGTAATCGAGAGGGAGAAACCGTTCGCCGCGCTCCACTTGGCCTACTGCTGTATTCAAAACCGCGCAGATGCTTGCTTAATCAGCACTGAAGAACAGTCGGGGAGCAAATTAAGTCTACAGAGTCCGTGCACTCCCCTTTCGCCGCGTGGCATCAGAGGAGGGCGGCGAGTGTGCACAGGCAAACAGCGGCTATGAGAGAGGCAATTACCCACAAAACAACCTTGGCGTGCCTGTCTGCCGCGAGGTGAGGGCTTAAAAGTGTCTTCCCCCCCCTGCAGGGAGAAGAGACAAGTGGAGGAAAGAGTGACGAAGCGAGAGAGAAAAGGTGGAAAGGGAGAAAGACGGGTGTTGGGGGTGGTGGCGGGGGGGGGGCTGAACTTGCTCTAAAAAGCAGGAGCTCAAAAAGGTCAGCATGACAGCTCATTTAAATCCTCCCAGCGAGAGCAGAGAAGAAGAAAAAGAAAAAAAAGAAAGGAAGAAAGAAAAGAAGCCTTAATGAAGCTGCCAGTTCTACACAGATACCTGGGAGCGTTGCACCTCGGGGTGCTGCTGGGCAGCAGGGGTCGAGGAAGGGAGAAAAGGGTAGAGAGAAGAGAGGAGACCGGGAGGGTGCCGAGGCTGCGGTCTCAAGACAGATCTGAGGACTTTGGGTGCGTTCCGTAGCATTGATGCTGCGTCACCCTTCCTTCCACCCCCACGCTTTCTGATTTACAGCCTGGACTGCCATATGGCAGCAATCCCTGCCCTCGATTCAGCGTGTCACCATGCATTAACTTTAATTGGCCTGATATGTTATTCTTTTCCCTCGGCCTTGGAAGGATTTTTAGGTACATAGCGCTTTGATGTCAGCAGGCAGGATTTCCAGCGCTCTCTCATTTATCAGGGTGCCAAGATTTCACACAAAGATAACAGCAATCTCTTTGACAACAGGCAGGTTTGGGCTGGAGAGAAACTAAATATCAAATGGTGGCAAGAGACTGAAATGATGTGTGTGTGTGTGTGTGTGTGTGTGTGTGTGTGTGTGTGTGTGTGTGTGGAGGAGGGAGGGAGGGACACAGCAGCATAAGCTGTCAGTGCATTTGTTATAAGAACACACAACAACAACAAAAAACCAGCCAACAGGCCATCAGCCCGCCCCCTTCCTGCCTCCCCCACAGCGCCCCTGAATGTCAGAAAGCTGTGCAATGGGGAGTGCAGCGGCAAAGGTCAGCCTATGGTAATGCCCCAGCTGACAGTCTGCTTTACGCAGGAGAGCAGGGAGAGATGAAAACCAACAGACAGAGGCCCGACGTCCACCGACTCGCCTATCAGCGCCGCTGCCACGGCGACTTCAAATATACATCACACGTCAAACACTGGCACTTTCTTCAAAAAAAGCACCTGCCCCCACAGAGGCTTTAGCCAACACGTGGACTATTTGGATCAGCAGCGGGGCGACTACACGGGATAGACTGTCGAGTCCAGACGAGGACATCGGGCGGCAATCAGCACGTGACTGGCAACTGTTGATGCTCTGACGACCATGCGGGGGAGGGGGGGGGGGCCTTGGTCTGGATTGGGGCTTGTCTCCCCAGCCATGCACACATCCAGGCAAATAGGTGTCTACCCCGATGGCTTAGCAGCCTTTGTGATGTAGAGACGCCCCTCCTGCCCTGAGTGGAAACAGGGTTGCGTCTGTGGAGGCCAAGCTGAGCCAGCTTTGGCAGGCCTGTGGAGCGAGGATTGGCTGGGTGGAGTTTAGCCAGGCGTCTCACACTATCAGCCCCGTGCAGACAGACACCACGGGGTTCTCAGAGTATTAGTGGGAGGGGGGGGGCCCCGTGACTCGACAAGTATACACCAGCTACTTATAGAATCGTAATAAAAGTGTGCGAATAACTGCGTGGCTTTCGTTACAGACACATAAAGGCGAGCAGACAAAAGCAGGACTTGAGCAAGTGATGCGCATGGCTCGTGTCATGTGTAGAATCGCTCCCATAAAAGCTGACCTATATTTCCTTTTCATTGCTCGGTGAGGAAGGAGAAAAAGAAAGCCATCAGAAAGTGAAAAAAGTACAAAAATAAAAAAGTGCAAAGAGGAGAAGGAGGAACAAGATAGACGGAAGCCCATTTAGGAAATTAGACCAGCTGACTGCATTTATGTTGAATCTTTTGATCAATATCCTCCTCATCAACTAGGATCTGCATTCGAAATTTGGGAATTGCATCAGGCTAATTACGGAGGAAGTCATCTATTAAAATACGGGGGAAAAAGTGAGGCTGTGCACTAAAAATAAGCTCATTAGAAGGACGCACGAACATTAGAGAAAAAAAAAAGTATAAACGGTGGGAAAAGGTGAGAAAGTACATTCAGTTACTGTTTGAATATTAACATAATTTCTGTACCAATTAAAAGCAAAAGCAATTAGGAGAGCCGAGTCACTATGTTGTACATTGCTTGTGCTAACGGCTGAAGGAGAGGAGAAAGCCGGCTGCTGTTATTCTAATTGCATGTTTACCCCCAGGTTATGGGTCTGAAATAGAGCCAAGAAGAAATGTTGGAGTAGAAAAATTCAATGCAACTTCACTGTGCCGATTCTCTCAGGGACAGAGAGAGTGAAATTACTTTTCTTTGCAAGCCGAGTCTCTGAATAGGAGGTGAAGAAAGAAAAGGAGCAGGAAATAGAGAATAGCTTTTTGCCCTTGAATACCAAGCCGGAGTGTTCTGTCAAAAGAGAGAGATGGGGGGGGGGGGGGGGGGGCTTCATTAGCTCGTCAGGTTCACAAACAGAGATACAAAAGGATTTCTGTGGCTAGCACAGGGCCATGGGCATGTCAGGGTACCTCTCACAATGGATCCTGATGACTCCAGCACGTCCCGAGGCGTTTGCTTTTTCAGTCGGCAGAGAGAGACCCCTCCACCCCTTCAACCCGAGCTGCATATCTCACGACAATGGAGAAAGGGCGAGAGAGTGGGAGACGGCCATGTTAGTGAGGGCAGGGCGAAAACGGAGAGAAGGCAACCAAACCCAAACTCGACTCGCACACAAAATTAAGAGTCTGTAAAATAGTGGTTTCCAAGTTGCTAGACACGGGGTGTCAGGCATACAACTGTCAAACAAGGAAACTGCTGCAGTAGTGTGGAGGAGAGAGGAAGACAGCTACTTGAAACTACTCTCCTTCAGGGATTGGAGGGGAGGGGGGGAGGGGGAGGGGGCTGTTGCCAAACAACGTGGAGGCTGGATGAATGCTCAATAACTAACTGATGAAAAAAATGACAGTTCCCTGAGGTGAGATGGTGGATATGGAGCAGAGAGAGACAGCATGCCCCTGGAATAATGCAGAGTCCACAGCTAGATCGGCTGAATCCTTTTGCATACGCGTCGGATGCGGAGGAGCTGGTTTCACGACGTGAACACCGGCTCGGAGAGTAGCTGTGTACTAGGAGACCACGGAAGGGAATCAAGCTCCCAAGCTAGGGGGCCCCCCTCTTATCAGAGTGACCTCGTTCAGTCCCCCTGGACGTTTTGGAGCCTGTGGCCCGGCCACTTGGACGATGTCCATTGTCCGCTGCTGTAATGGTGGCCGAGTCACGGGCCAACATTACCCCTCCACCGCGTCGGTGCTGAGGGGACAGCCGGCCAAGGCCCGTTCTTCAACGTCGGGCCAGTTTCACTCACAGCCACTTAAACCCACTTGCCTTTCCAGAAGAGCCCTCCAAATGCAGAAGGTAGCGCTATGTGGGCTCCGTCAGTGTCAAGCCTGGCCAAGGTCAGACGGGCAGACAGAACGCGCTGGCAGCGCCGCATGCGTGCCGGGGGCCCCTGACTGTGACGCTTGACAGACATGTTTACACCTGATAGAAAATGCAGTGTGGATGGCCTGCCAAAACAGAGGGGATCCAAAGTGAGGGGTGCCAGCCTAGTTATTTATTTATCTGCCGCATATCCATCCAGAGTGCAGCCAGAAGCTGGGCATGCCTCAGTGAGGAATACGCCAGCCTACTCTCAGACATGACATGTCTTAAACCACTTGAGGATAAGGGTGGGGGGAAATAAAAGACCTGATATGTAGTAAAATAAAAAAGGAAAAGCAAATATCTTATGAAAGCAGCTCCGGATATTGGACTCTTAATACGTCTCACGAATTCATGATCAACACATGAAATAACCCAGTTTAGTCAGAGGGATGTTCTAAAAGCATCCATGACGATGTTCAGAGGCTGGGCCTGTTCTTACTCAGCGTTGACATTAAAACACTTTGACGAGGTAAATGTCAACATAGTGAGGCTTTAGCTCAACTAAATGCCGGCATCAGATGTTGAATAATCTTACCGAGTGAAGAGAAGACTTTTACCTGCTTGCGGCACTCGATGAAAAAGGCACGAGATCACCAAAGTCCACAGGTGTCTGCACAAAATTCCAGTTGTGGAGGTTTTCGGAGCACAACGGTGGGCTGATCGATGGACCCGAGGCCCGAAATCGCCGTCCCTCGAGCCGCACTGCGCCAGCTCGGCTATGCCAGATGAGAACAGTGCAGAAACCCTGAGAGGCAAGTAAACACTAAAAGGAGAGACGCTTTTATCCTCTGGAGAAACTTCAGCCTGCTGGTAACCGTCGGATCACACAACTCGAGACACATCGCTCATACATATGAGAGCAACACCGCTCCGTTTCATCTCCTGCCACCGCATCCGTCTTATCTCCACATATCCCCATATCACACCAGACATCAATGTGCTGAGTCACATTGCTGCCGTGTCAGATGCCAGACGGCGGGGTTTGGACTAGGATGGCATGGTAAGAACAACACAGACATACAGATACTAGACTAACGATCTACTATCAGTGCTTGTGTGTACGTGCAGCGATAGAAGTCGTCAGACGTCAGGCGCCTTGCTTTTCAAGTTGCTTGGATGTATAAATGTCTAAGTTGTGTAACAGGCAGCATGAAGAAACCTAAAGCAACAGAAGAGCCTGCGTTGAACTGCAGATTGTCAATGAGACAAAGATGGAAGTATCCAGTAGGAGCGGCCTGTCCTGCTCTGTCGACAAAAACAACAATCATCTTGTAATTCTGACAACACAAAAAAATGAATTTGTTTATTTGAGGCAAAAAGCAAATTATGCAAAACAGCTTTTTACATTAAAGCTGGGGGAGGCAACCTTGGGGAAACCAATAAGAGCAAGTTGGATTTTTAATGTATCCGACTAAACACAAACACCCCCCCCCCCAACACATGGCAGCCCGCTGCCTGACCTTTGCTGGAGGACAAGTCCACTTGAGAGCTGCCTCATATCTCATTCACATGTAAGAAAACGTCTCCCATCAAGATAATTAAATGTAAACAACCAACATGTCGCTTGTTAGCGCTCACATAGCTCCCACTAGCATGTTGATATTGGACCCATTTTGTCTGCCTGGCCTCGTCGAAGACACCGGTGACGCGCCATGGTGGAGTCGGTGCAAGGTACCCGCGCAGTGAGCACGGTGGACAGGCCATCCAATCGCTTCGAAACCTATTTGCCTGTACCCGAGCTTTTAATTCCTGTCAGGTCGGAAATAGATATGTTTCCCGGGTGGCACGTCGGAGATTTCAACGCCGACTTCCGAGCGTGTCCGAACTGTAAGTCGGCCAGGCCGTTTCCATAGTTAGCGGGAAATGAGTCAATGCGGCGAGAGCTAAAGCGCAGGCAGCATTGTTCCAGCTGGCGGGAAAAATAGGGGAAAATGAAGATGGAGTGGTTTGATTTCATTTGTTAGCAGGTGCATCCATTTTGTGTTGCTCCCAACACCCACCTCATCTCTCAGTCAAAGCGCTTATCAGAAATTGGACACCCCAGTGACAAATTGAGCCTGCGATTAAAGGGAGAAAGAGGAAAGCTTTGTTAAGTGCTGCTGATTGGGATCCCAGGCCGCCCTCACACATCAGAGGTGTGCACGTGTGCGTGTGTGCGTGCATATGTGTGTGTGCATGCATGCTTGGCACAGAGCCAGTAGCAGAGCTGACACCACCACCTCCTCTTCTCCCATTTTCCTCTCTCTCCAGGTGTTCCCACGGCTTACATTTCTGCTCCCAGTACTCAGCAAACAAAAACCAAATCAATGCAGCTGTTCCTCCATCTCGCTTTCACACACACTATATATATATATAGAGTGCATGCACAGGAAATTACACAGGCAATACTACATACACCGGTGATTTCCCCCAGCAGGAATAATGACCTCCTCTATTATTTCAATGTCTCCTTATTGACGTGTACACTGTGCTTAACGGAGAGAAAAGTTAAGCCTCTCTGTGTGTGTCCCACCCAGACCCATATTATTGACCCAGCATTAACCAGCCTCGGCCTGTTTGCGGGCGCAACTCGGCTGATTTAAGAGCGGGGTCAGAGCGGCTCAGCTAGGCATAACTGTGAGAGAGCCGACTCACACAAATCATCCTAAAAAGGGCTTAACGCACAAAAACAGCTCCCAGTGTTACACAGGCCTGCTGTGAGAGATTTATCCACTTTGCCATTATACTAACTGGCCTACACACACACACACACACACACACACACACACACACACACACACACACACACACACACACACACACACACACACACACACACACACACACACACACACACACACACACACACACACACACACACACACACACACACACACACACACACACACACACACACACACACACACACACACACACACACACACACACACACACACACACACACACACACACACACACACACACACACACACACACACACACACACACACACACACACACACACACACACACACACACACACACACACACACACTATTATTCCGCATTAAGAGACTAATCTTATAATAGTTACTTATTTATTGCTGACGCGTTTAAACACATTAACATCTTAAGTGGTAACTTACATAATTAAAGTGTGAGCGGTGTGTCTACATCTGTAAGAGTACCATCCATTTTAAGAGTTTAGATGCTGTAATATATAATAATGATGCAGTCATAAATACTAAGGTGTTTTAACCTCGTCTCGTTCGATGTGCAGTTTAATTTGTAATCACTAGTAATGCCTCTGTTCTGTGGCAGTATTTTTAATGCAAGCCACAGAAAAGGGAAAGATGGAGACCTGGGGTTAAAAAAATATATATATATATATATATATATATATTGCTGCAGCCGCACGAGCCAAAAGCAAATGGCTACATGCCGATCCCAAGCCCTGCTGTGTACATGACAGATAAAAGCCGATCGGTCTGCATCCTGTGTCTATGTAAGGTTGGTAAGGTCAGCCGCCTCCATGGCAGCTCTGACATTCAGTCTGGCCTCCAGCGAGACCAAACGAGTCCCCCTCTCGCACCTACGGACCAGCTGAGGAATGAAAGACGCCTCCCCCCTCCCCACCGGAGACAGGCTTGTGTGAGATGGGCTCCTTTCGCCCTTTGCGACACACAAGACTTGTTGTGGTCTCTCCTTCCATCTCCTGCGTATACGTGAGAGCCTCTCTTTGTCCCCAGCTTTTCCCCCAGCAGACCCTGGCTCGGGGCACTGGGCAGCCAGCTGGTGAGCCAGGCAAACACGGGCCCGGCACGGCAAACATCTCACCTCTGTGTCTGCGAAGGGAACATCTGGCCCTCCCCGGCTCGCAGGACCCTCCGTCCGTCCGTCTGCCTGCCTGTCTGTCTGACTGTGAGCCTGCACATACAGTCGGTGTGTTATTGGTGTTGTCATGGCACCAGGATTGGTTGTGTTTTTTTACTCCTACACGGGTACTGGGTTTAATATCAAAAAACAATTGCTGTGATATCGGATCAATATGTGAGATGTCAAAGTGAGCAAACGTAGGAGCTAAATAGTTCTATATTTTGCCCAAAAAGTGAACAAAAAGTGATCTATATTGTCCTCGGGCCTGTACCAGTGAGATAGAGTGGTATGAGTAATAGTTAGCCCGGTTGATAGAACTCATTTTCCTATCACCCTCTCTTGCATCATGCCCGCTCTCATCTCAGATCTCCTGCGGCCGTCCAATGATTCAAGACTGATGAGGCATGCTCAAAGGTCTATGCCATTGAGCACAGCATTAATGCACTCAGCAGCAAATTTTTTGCCATCGACCCCCGCTCCCCGCAATAAGGACAGAGCCATCAATCAGGCCCGAGATAGCAGACACCAGACACGGGCTGATGAAGTAGAGGACTTTGGAGCTAATGACAAATGGATCTCTCAGATATGGTCACAGAATACTGGGACGGTCCCCGAGAACACTTGACCTTTAGCAAAAAATCCGCGGGCCACTTTTTTGTCAACCCCGTGCGATGCAAAATGGAGAACATGCAAACTGCCGTTAAAGAAGTGTGGTTATTGTGTTGAGTGCTCCTGCGTCCAGCTGAGTCTCCCCCCCCCCTCGACGTGTCACTCTCAGAACAGCTCCTGACCGGCCCAGCCCTCTGTTCTCACACCAGAGCTCTGGGGGTGACCTTCAGGAGGCCTGCTAGTCCCGCTAATTGGGGTGTCTGCAGAGCACAGCAATCACACTGCACTGGGGGGGGGTAAGATAGCACGGCCTCCGTTATCTGCTTGGTGGGAAACAGACAAAAAAAAAGTCGAACCTGGGTTACTGAACTTCGTAATACAGAATTAAACTTGGGCTGCACTGAAAGGAAACGTGGAAGATAAGAAGAGTCCCTTGGAAGATGGATGCTGAATATACATGGCTGGTAGATTAAAAAATAAATAAAAAGTGCAAGATTGACCAAAACGTAACAATGCTTGATATTGATATCTTGAACATACATCACCGCAGAGATATTCAGCTAACAAAAAAACAAATAAATCAATTATTAAAATAGTTGCTGGTTATTTTTTCTGTCGAACTATTCAATTCAATCTGCAGTTGGCACATTTTATATAAATATTTGTATCACATATTTTAGCACATTTGCCCAAACTCTCACTATATCCTATTTAAAGTATAGTGTGTGTTACCCAGCCGCCATGTTGAAAACAGGCAACCCAAAAGGAAGCACCCCCCCGCTGGAGAATACAAACGTTCTCATCTTACAGCGAAACAGTTCACTAAAATATGTTTCCGGACACGTTTGAGGCGAGAAATAGGCAACGCAAAGCCAGGATCATGATTCATCATGTACTGCTGTCAGGATGTAGTGACAGTTTGAGCAAATATGATAAAAAAGTTATTTTTATAACTTACCAACAGCAGCTCTATCCGACTAATGGCGTCAGCTCTAGTTACATCATATGAGCAGCATGTGTGGCAGAGGTGCTGGGAATGTGACATTTAGATTCAAAAGATAGCGTCGCCAGAAACAACGAGGTGCTATGCGTTTAAAAAAAGAAACCAGTGATAGAACAAAGTAAGTAAATAATAGAACAAATAAAAGTACACTTCATAGTAGCCACTGCAAAACTAAATCAAAGAAGTGAGTGAACGGCAATTGAAAACTATATATATATATATATATATATATATATATATATATATATATATATATATATATATATATATATATATAGAGAGAGAGAGAGAGAGAGAGAGAGAGAGAGAGAGAGAGAGACGGGGGTCTGGCAGGCCAGGGTTCTGCTCTCAGGAACACGGAGCAGACAATGACACAGGTAATCTAGAGCAGGCTCAGCCGGGCTGCAGCTGTGCACCGAGCTTGCCAACACATCATCATAGCAGGGGCCACTTCCTATCAGTGTGATCAGCACTCGGAGAGAAAACGGACAGGAAGTCATCCTGTAAAAACAAGATACCGAGAGCCCTTAAGTTGGGGAAGTTGCAGGCGAGGCGGATTTTAGGAAAACATTCAAGGGCAAAAGACACTCTTCTGAAGGAATTTAAGGACATACAGTGAACCTGAACCTTTTTAAAGTAGGTTTGCGATAGATCCAGTGAATGAGACTTTGAGCAAGGGTGGCCATGAATAGAAAGGTCTGCATTTAATTTGCTAATCCATCATTCCAATTGTACTCTGTAACAAAAGGAGGAGTAGAGTGGTGGGGCATTCAGAGGCAATGGAGCATGCTGAGGGGTGCGTGTGTGGTTCTCCATGGAGCCAGTGAGGCCGTGGCCCTTGGCCCTAAAAGCCCGGCCGGCGCTGGGGAGAATGGGCTCTGATGAGCTCAGCGCGGGCAAGACTAATCCCCTCATGTCCAAAGAATTGTTTAACTGTGTTTGACTGATTAACCCAAACCCCTAAATTGCACTTGCGATCTATTTGTCCAATCAAGTCTCCTGCACTCATCATGCTGCAATGTGTGGGTGGTGAGGGAGAGAGAGAGAGCAAGAGGGAGAGAAACAAAAAGGGCTGCAAAACAATCCATTTGGAGGAAGCATACAGAAGTCAAAAGGACAGATTTTTTTTTGTTCCACTTGCAATTCTCCAAGTGCATAAAGCACATGAGTCCCTGCAAACCAGCTGTTGCTAACATTCAAAGGTCAGAGAACCATCGCCTTGAGAGATTTCAAGTAGAAAGTCAGCCGTCATGTGCTGGCAGACACACCGCACTGACTGGCGACGTGGAGGTTTTCACCAGCTTCATGGGAAAAGGGAAATTTAAAAAGGCACTCTCCCCTGCGTGGAAAAGGTTGCAGGGAAGATTAACCCAGCTTCCTTTTATAGCCTCTGACAAAAGGTTAAATCACACATTACGCTGCCTGAAATGTCTCCTAGTAATTAGATCAAGAATATTACTCTCCCTCTCCTTCCTCTTGCAGACTGCAGCTGATCAAAGCCTAATGATGGTGTCAGTGCCATTGGCAGTGCTGGCCAGGTAAATCTCCCCATCGGGGGTTGGCAATCTGTCAGGGCTTCTCGCCCTGCTAAAGGCACGACACGGGCGCAATGGCGCTTGGCACATTGTGGACGAAATGGGCCGCGTCTTTCGCCCCGACGAACCACCAACAACCCCCCGCGATGACAAAACAGCTCGTGCTTCCTTTGGTTCCCCGGCTGCGATCCTCTACAGTCAGCCGGGAGCGGGAGTTCTATCCCGATAACAGTGGAACCCACCGCCAGCGGCCCTGCGGACCCGTCTACAATGCCGGAGCCGACACCAAGCAGCACCTGGTTCCTTGGTGGGGGTTGAGGGGTTCACTGGCTATTAATTACAGAAAGGCGACACGCAGCGCAGGCCAACCCTCGCTATGAGACTCGCGAGATACGCAGCAGGACGAATGCGTCTGTGTCGCGCAGCAACACGAGCTGCCTCGGGACTCTTTACACATGAGCACTTTTAAGTCTGTCTTTCAAACCTTGGCCCGTCAGTCTTACCCCGTCCCCCGTCTCCATCACTTTCTGCGGCTGTGACGCTACTTCTGGGGATGTTCTGGTGCAAAACTGTTGTGATGTCGCGTGCTACAAGTTGACATTTTCCTTTTCTGATCTGATGAACGCTTCATTTGTCAACAACCTCACTTGCCTCAATTTCATCATTTGCCGTCGTGCTCAATGGCGGCACACATAAAGGAGGGGGGGGGGGGGGGGGGGTGGGGGGTGATGGCAGGAGATGTGCCAATCATTTTTCATTGAAAGACAAATGAGGCCCCTTAAAACCTGACAGCTTTTCCTTTTTCACGTCAGTCCCCAGCACAACCGGCTCCTGGAAGAAAAAAAGGGGGGCCGCCCCCGCCCCAGACAACAGGCTCCTGCAAAAGGTCTGACCCCAATCTTAACCCCATACAGGTGGCGCAGCGCGAACACAGGATGCAGGAGTGCTATTCACGAGGCGCAGGGGAAAAAAACGTTGTTCTCACTCAAAGGCTCTCGCAGATCATTTAGACCGGCACAAAGACGGCTCAGTGCCCGTAAAGTGCATTCTAGCGCGCTGAAAAGCAAATCCCCTTGAACACGTTAATGGTTAAAGACTTTTCATCAGTGTAGACTAAAAGCATCTGGTTAAGGGGGTTTAGAGAGTCACGATGTTGGATACAACTTTACAACTGGGTGGCTACACCATATTATGCCGTGAAGGCTGTTCATCTTTATGTGGCAGCAGAAATGTAGCAGTTGCGGTTCGAAGCTTTGATGGCAACTTTTAAACCCGTTCGCATGAAAATAAAACGGATATGCTCCGATTGTGTGGGCGACTATCTTCATAATAACAATCCTGTTAAGATACTCTCAGTGCACACAAACAGTCATGTCAAGTGTGGTCCTCTAGCTCAGGAGAACAACGTGGCTCCTGTCCGATTGCAGCTCAGCAGAGTCCAACCACAGAGTTGAACTATGAACCGTGATTACAGCCAAACCCCCACAAAGCAACAACTGCATCTCTGCACATTCTGGGAAACGCAAGACGGCAAACACACCGGAGGAGGAGGAGGAGGCGTAAACAACGCGGGGCCAGTTCGAGGGCCGCATCGATGTTTACTGTCTCTCTAAGTGCATTTCATCCCCACTGCCTTCACAGCAGCGGCGGTATTTCAGCATGCAGCACCGCTGATGCCACAGGTCTGTGTACAGAGGGCTCACTCACAGGCTGGAGCGACTGTTTGGACAATGTAGGTGTCAGACACGCGGCCCGTCTAGAATAACGATTCAGTTCAGCCGCTACACAACACCCTCTGGTTCCTTAATAGTGGAGGCGCAATAGAGAAAAAGAAAACTAACGCGACTGCTTTTTTTGGCGTGTAACTGTTGAAACCCTCATAGGAATTTCTGTGTTTGACTTGGTGCACTGCTATCGCTTCAAACAGGCACTGAATGACATGCCAGAGATTAGCCTCTGAAGGTCACAGTCTTCGCCTGTCCTTTCAGTCGCTTTTCACAGCACAACCCTGGGCCCTTTTGAACAACAGGAAGAATGTCATCTGGTTACTTTTCAAGGCACGGAGATACCATTCAGCGCGGCCAACAATGGCTGCAAACAGGACCAGAGGGTTAAGAGGTTACAAAGGGCCCCATTCTGAACGAGGAGAGAAAACACGCCCCCGCACACACACACACACACACACACACACACCACACTGGGGCCGGGGGAAAATGGCGCAGGCGGTGATAAACTGAGGAGGGTCACGGCAAAGTGCGGCGCGTTGACCGCTCGCCTCGGCCTCTCTCCCCGGCAAAGCTCTTAACAAAAGCAAGCCTCCGAGCATCAACTGCTTTGTCGGGGCTTCAGATACACTCACTGCTTTTTCATCCTGGTGGAGGACATAACTGTAGGATACCCTCAAGTCCCCTCTTCAGATTGTTGCATCTTGCCAAAGGTTACAACGAGCAAAAAACACTAGTTTTTAATAAAACTGAGATTTCTTTTAAATACCTCTAATACGTGACTTGCATTGTGTCCTTGTTGCAAGGGAGAATGTGAGGCGACTAGGCTTACAATGAGGAAAGAATTATGAACTGCAACCATGTAACATGATTAAAATGGGGTTAATCAAAAAGAGCATTCCTCTAAACGAACTATGCCCTGGGTTCAATGAAACGGCATGAACCAAAAAAAAAAAAAAAAAAAAAAGATTCTGCCATTATTCAGGTTGTGAAGCCTGCTCCAAAAAGGCTCTTTTTGAGACTGCAGCCGGAACTGAAAACCTTCGCCAATTTAGTTCATAATGAACCCTCGGAAATATTAAAAATAAAGCCCAATTAGCCGAGAGCATTTTACATCTCCTCCCTCCATAATCCTCTGGTAGCTTATCCTTATCTAATGTCTGCACCAACTATGACACTTTGAGTCCGCTCTCCCTCTATGCCCTCCACTTGATATTCCCTACAGCTCCACTGGCGCTTTGTTGTGGCATTCTCTCCGACCCTGCACGCCGGGTCAGACTCTGAGCCTCTCTGGCGGTGGCTAATGATGCCCCGATATGTACAGTTGGCATGGACGTTGGAAAACTGCGGCAATAAACCACAGACATGCTAATGGCACCCATTAGGATTACCCAGGAGTGATATGGGACTCGCCTGGCAACCTCTTATTACACAGGGTTGGTATTGAGGGCGGCGAGTGTCAGCGATCCGATCGAGGCGGCCTTATCTTGTACCATAAACAGATAGCAGTATCTGCCCTGCTCTTCTGCCGGTCCGGTGAGATGAGTCGGATAAACAAACCCCGTCGTCTCCGACAGACGCCGTCCTAGACCAACCTCCGTTCCTCCTGCGGCCTCGATTGTCCCCGCGAGGCCTAGATTCGTCCCTGATTGCTCTCATGCTGAAGACACAATCTGAGACTTCTTCTTGGTGTTAGTACCATCAGGTTGCAGCACTCCCTGGCTTAAAGCCTTGGGTTTGGCTGATTACACAAACTACCCAGCAGGAGCCGGCTAACATGCAAATCCATGCAACAAAAAAAAAAGAACACAAAAATCTAACAAACAAAGATAGCGTGTAGCTTCGAATCAGGTCGATCGCCTGTAGTCACTTGGCACAAAATCAATCAATCCCATGTGACGTAAAGTAAATACCAAGCAACAGCTGACCCGAAGCCTGAGCTCTTTCCGATCAGTCCCTCGTTCTCAGACGCATCCAGAAGTCGCCCGTGGCGTCCCTCCGACACCTGATCCGGATGCGTCATGTGGCCGCGGTTCTTTACTCCCAGCGTGACCCGCGTTTGACCCTCGCAACCCAGTCTCCTGACTTTCACACAAAGGCTACCAAACATCTGCCCTCCGTCTGGAAATGGACTCGTGCAGCTGGGGAGCCAACGGGTGACCTCTCAGAGCGCCTCTTCAAGTGGTGGGTGGCTGAGTGGGCGGGTGAGCACGGGCTGACAGCTGGCCCGGTGGCTAGAGGACCGAAAGGTGGAGCCGGCTGGCAGAGTATCGCTGCCTGGGAAATCTCTGCCCCGCTGGCCAGGACCGGGGGGGTCAGCCTCATTTAGCAAATGGTTTATATTCAACAAATGCTGCTCATCTGAAGCTACCGCGGTGAGGAGAATAACAATCCGCTGTGCACATAAAATTCACAGGCAACACCTGCAGGAGATTTAACATACACAGGGCCCCCGCTGGAAAATGAAAAGGGAAGAAGCGGTTACACATTTCCAATTCAAGTGCAGTCTCTCAAATGCAACATCAAATGGCTGGCTTTGAATAAACCCAAAACGAGCATCAGCCAAGTGGCTCACTCCAGCGCAGGAGAACCGTTGCAGCAGAGGCGGCGCTGGTTAGTCGAACCGTTCCACAGTCAACAATCACAGGAACGGGGCCGTCGCTAATCAATGTGCTTTTAATGAGCTCCCCGCGAATCCCAACAACAGCCGGAACATGAGAATCTGCTCAAGTTCTTGTACCTTGTGGTCCGTTATAAGTCTCAAAGAAATGAAGCAGAGTTTTGATGTGATCCTCTTATTACCCTGCCTTTTATTACCTTAAATTAAATTAATTACCTTGCCTGTCGAGCCTGATGGCTGGAATCAGATTGTTTGGCTGCCACGTGGAGAACATCTGGGAATCGGCGTGAGGTGCCAGGACCGATTGATTTCCACTCCGTGAAACCGATCACTCACAAATATCCGCTTTGCCTTTTGCTTACAAGAAGAAAGTTATATAGAGTAAGTTTAGTGTCTGGAGAACTGTTTGGGTGTGCGTACTACACTCACTGAACTCTACTCACTTCTCTACTTGAAAGCGTACACCCAAGTATGCTTAAACACGTTGGTGTGTGTGTGTGTGTGTGTGTTTTTTTTGTTTTTTTTAATAGTCTAACCTCGTCTACGGGCATCATCTATAGACTGAGAAGCTATCGTGGCCAAGATGCCACGCAAGTATTTTTTTTTTAGAGGAAATTACCCTCCTCTGCCCACAGTGTAATCAATACGTCCCAATAAATTTGTCAGGCGTTGGCTGGAAAGAAACTAAACAAAGCAACTTTTTTTTTTTCCTGTCAGTTTGCCCTCAGTGTAGACTGAGGGGTTTGCGAGACAGGTGAAAGAGTCAGCACAAGCCCCACAGGCAGAGGAGGAGAGGAGATCTAATGAACACGTGCATTCAAGTGGTATTTCAATTTGGCGGAACGCTGTAATTTTCTACAATGCTGACCGGCGTGACATGAACAAATGAAACCCGGTGCTCCTGACATTCAGGCTGGTCTGCTGCCTCAATAATGTCAGAGCCAACACACAAAGCAGACATAAAGTCAAACTTTAATCATTTCCACGCTGGAAACTGCTGCCAAATCTCTATACATATGCAGTGCTGTGAGCCCAGCCTTCGCATCGCCATGTCTCACAGTAGCTTTGAAGCATTTCCCTGTCATGCCTCCAGGTATCCGTCATCGCCGTCATTAGAGGCGACCTGCATTTTTACAGATGGGGAGAGGCCTTGCAGTCATTTGTTTTTAAGACCTAATTAATCTTCATTGGGCTGGGAAACATAGCACCCTGATGCAAAACAAAAAAAAAAGGGTTCCTTCTACACGATAATTGCAGAGAGTCTAGGGGCCTGAGTTTCCCAGACAACAAGGTCTGAAATTGAATTATCTGCTCTTTGGAAAATGCGAGGAGGGGGGAGGGGGGGGGGGGCGTGGGGGAAAGGCTACATTGCAAAAACTGCACTTTTTGGCAAGTAATGTCAGCCTCTTGTTTGGGTAAGCACAGGATAACACTGAGCACACCCTCCCTGCTGTCATTAACGAAACGCGTAAAAAGGGCAAAATAGTGGATGTTTCTTTTCTTTATATACATAATGTCAGATTCATTAAACTTCATAATCATCATGCAAATGCAGACTTAACAGTGTATCGTTCTTCCATCCCTCGACACGGTGGCATCGTCTTACCATGTGCAGAGTAAACCGGGTCACTTCCATTAGGTCCAGTCAGTCGCAGGAGAGTGTTGCGTTTACTGCGGGTTTTCTTTCTTTCTTTCTTTAAATCACATCCGTCAAGCTCCGTGACATTATGGAGCGACTACAAACAATACAGCCGGACTCGCAGCAGCCAAAGACAACACGCACCGGCTGTGGCAACATTAACATTCCGCCGCGCGCAGTTCGGGCTCGGAGGGGGAGAAACATCGATAGGATCCCATTAGTTAAGTGTGCCCTTAGGTTACCAGCAATGTGATCAGAGATAGACCTTTTCCTTCCAGACACGAACCATTAGACGTTATGGCAGCAACAACAAAAAAGGAGGAAAGAAAGAAGCTGCTCTCCCTCCTCTCTGAAACTACTCCTCCTGCGCTCCTCTTCTTCCTCCTCCTCCTCCTCCTCCTCCTCCTCCTCCTCCTCCTCCACCTCTCCCGGGTGGTCGAGGTTGTGCGGCAGGATCAGGATGAGCCCGGTGACGTCAACCTTTTGTTATCACCTTTAACACTTGCCTTCGCAAGGTGGGAACACCTTTTTTCCCCTCCCGTAGGTGTACCGAGATGCGCTATTTGCAGACGCGCCGCGAGCAATGAGCGCGCACAACATCTGGATCACGAGGGAGGGCGACATCAGGGTATATGCATGCATGTCGCTAATGAGACCATGGGACACCGGGGGGGGGGGAGACAGGAGACAGCTATGCCACACTTTTACACAAGATAACCACACTTCCAACTCCATCCCGCAGCTCCTTCCAGCTGAAGGAACTTATCATTTCCCCTCGAAAGGATGGCACAAAACTATCTGCATCAAGTTCATAAAAATCACAGTTGGTGAAAATATATGATATATGAATAATGATGATGATGATGATGAGGCAGGCAAATTGAGCCCCGCTTAATCCTCACTGGTTGTTTATCGTACGACCGAGACAGCTCCACTACACAAGCCCCCAGTTTCATTCAGTTAACACCAGCTTTGAACAATAATGTATGGCTCCTCTGGTGCCTGAATACAATGTGTTGGCCCACGAGAGACAGTTAAGTCGCGAGGGCTTCCGGTAGATACACAGACAATACCGGGGAGCAGTTCAGTGGCTTTAAACCCGCACGATGCCAGTCAGTGAGTGTGCCAGCTGACTGCCCAGGCTCCGGGCTAGCTAACCTAGCCAGTCTGAAACATACACAGTCCCATTGTTGCCTCCTCGAGCCTTCCTAATATGTGTGCCACAATGCAGGAGGATGTCACACAGTGTCGCGCGGCGGCCGTGTTATCAAGATACAACTACTTACTCTCCGTTTACCTCAGCGGAAGGCATCGTTTAGTACGTCGCCATGGTTTAAAACGGACAGATTTTCTCCCGTTGCCCTGCGCTGCCGAATCACTGCTGCTGCTGCTGTCTGCGGCAGCAACTTATGGCGCATGCGCAGCAACCGGGACCGTTCCAGACGGCGATGTGCGCTGCGCAGGACAGCCGAGCGGTTTAAAGGGACAGTCGGTGGGATTTAATTGGACGGCCGAGTGGTTGTAGGACTTTGGCCTGAAATAACGTGTTAAATCATTTGGCCGACTGTGAGATATAAAAGTACATTAAAACTAATATGTAATAATGATAATGGGCTGTTATGGTGCTAAATGCGCTTTACATATAGTATGACCATTGGTGGAAAGTAACTAAACCTATTTAGTCAAATGTTCAATTTTGAGGCAAATTAAAAAGAAAATCACTCAAAATCTCGAATATATTCCACAATTAGTTTTGTTTGGAACAATTAGCAATTGTCTTCTTGTTGCACTTTGTTTACGTGATAAATTAAAAGTTTGTATTCCTAAGACCAATATGACAGTGTTCCATTTCACAGGTGCACAGGAGAAGAAACTCAATTATCCCAACCTTTTGCAGATTTGGGTCGTAATAAAAATAACGATGTAGCATTTAGTAGCAATAATGGGTTGAGATGTTTCAGGTCAAACACCACAAGCCTCCAGAGCAGCTTCAATGCACCTTGGCACTGATTAATTAAGTTGATTGATTTGAGTCTTGATGGTGGTGGTGATCTGACATGTAATTCACATAATCAAACCATTCAGTGAGCCTTGATGCCCCAAAAGCAATATTAATAAAAGGCCCCATGTCTTAATACTATACTGTTTGAGCAATAAGTCAAATATTGCCTGCATACCATCACATGAAAGCTAAATCAATTAAACACAACGCCATAATTGAGGTGAACAGATCCTTTAAAGTTCCATGATGCGAACAAAACCTACCCAAGGTTGTCACATATATCTCGAACACATTCAGTCATTGAAGAATGATAATCATTCTTTCTTGCAATGAGACATATTGTTCATGCATTTTACTGGCCCAAATGTTAATGTGGTGCACCGGCACAAGAGTTGCCTTGAGCTGTATGAACCTTGCATTTTGCATCTGCGCGCTCTGCACAGATTGTATTATGAATCTTGTGCAGGGAAGATTTTTTTTAAAACAGAGAGAAGACTCCGCGGTCAATAGTGTCACATGCTTCGTGATTTGATGAAAGGTTCTATTTGTGCAGCCTGATGTGTATGGCTCCCTAATCAAACACTTATATTTCTGTGACAACCACAATAAATTACTCCATTACAACCACCCACCTGCCCTCTCCGCAGTATTGATGCCATTTTATTACCAGAGAGAGACATATGGGCAACAGTGAACGTTGTGGCATAGTCATGGGAACGCTGGAGAATGTGGAGACACGTCAGGCTAGAACCTGACAACAGTAATCAAATGAGATGATCACAGAGAAGATTACACACGCTCAGCGCTGCAAACGTGTCCGATAACGAGCATTGTGAAAGCCCGGGTTCCAGTATATACGGACTGGGCCTACAATACTCCAGCCAATTTGGGCGCGCAAGCTCCACTCTCCCCCCCCCCCCCCCCCCCCCCCCATCCATCAGCAAGTGAAAGAGGGGAGAATTTGGTCTGAAAGCCCAATCACACACAGAGCTCGGAGTTCAGCAGGTGGGGAAGTATAGCAGCAGCAGGCTCCATCACACAATAATACAAAGTTAATGATGCAGAACGGTGTCTTTCTCCAAACCAAAGAAGACGTCAATGCAGGATGTTTAAGGACGCTGTTCCTAATTACGCTTTTTAAATTCTCCACTGACGTGATTGATGATTTCAAAGGGAGGCATTATTGATCCACTTCACAGACAAGTCCCATCGATTGCAAGTCTAGAATGAATAAAACTTCTTTTTATCCCCTTCTCCCCCCCTTTTATCTCCCCCACCGAGCAAGAGATTGTACAATCAGAGCATCAGCGTGACCTATATGGGCAGTTTAGGGAGCTAAATCACCTCTTTTTGAAACGCAGACGAATGGAGCAGTGATTGCCGAATCGAGGGACCTTGGGGGACCTTGGGGGCACCGCGGAAGAAAGCAACAGTGCAGATCTCACCCGCTTCCTCATTCATCGAGTGCGGGGATCCATCCATCCCCTCATTAATCTGTGGGAGCCTTTGCAAATAGCCGACATCTGCGTTGGACTCCTCAGCATGAAACAAGTTCAGGAGCTGCTGTTTTATAGACAGCCAGCTGTGCAGCATCACGTCTCTCACCACAATCAGCGGTGATGGAGCGATGGATGCTCTGACGCACCGACAGAGTGCTTTTTTTGTGCTTCCTTTTACATTCCCCATATGAACTTTGTTGTTCCACACGAGCAGCCAGATCTTCCCATTAGTGCAGAAGCTGCCAGTTATTGCATGTCTAATCACAGCACGTGTTATGAGCACATTTAACAAGAGGCGCGGGCTGATGTGGCAGAAAGTCTGACATCACCTGCAAGGGGAATTCTGCATATTCAGGGAGATTTGACCGATCCCGCATCAATACAGAGTGTTCTGTTCTGAGTTAGAGGAAGAATAAAATAAATAAAAAGATTGATTAGGAATCAGCAGCCAACTGAATTGGAGCGGCAGAGGGAGGTTTTCCATCACACCATGCTGAATTTCATCGGCAAGTGCACTTCAGATGGAAAAGTGAGCTACAGCTTATGATTAAATGGTCTGCAGGCGAAGCCTTTTTGTCTTTTTTTGTGTGCGTGTGTGTGTGTAGAGAGAGAGGGCTCTTTCTGAAGGCCAAAGTTAATGCAGTCATAGAAAGAACTCTGATACACTCCCACGTGAAATGGCCATGTGAGGAAAGCCCGGAGGGAGAAAGAAGGCCTTGAATGAATTTGAGAGGGAGAGAGTGGGAGGGAGGGAGGGAGGCCGATGGAGAGAAAGTTCAAACATTACTGATCCTCAAATATCCTTTTAGATTCTGGTTCAATTGGAATTCGGCAGTAAGTGTCCACTAAAAGCTACATTTTTGTGTTGCCCTTCCATCGCTGGCGAGCTTTTAGAGGTAGATGATGACAGATTGAGCTACCTGATATCCTTCATCATCCTCCCCGGTGGAGGTGTTGGTTCCGCCCTGAGCAAGTCCTCGAGGACCAACAGCAGGCGCGGTTTGATGGACTGCGGGGAGACATCTGCTCTGCCTGCATGACTTTGCCATACCGAATTAAAACAACATGTTATAGTTATCAATCAATATGCAAAACGGCGTCCTTTTATTGCGATGATTAACCTTACATCAAGTCATTATTTCGGCTTGTCACCAGGAATTAGCGCTGTCCAGGGTGCGCGAGCCTTGCTGCGTTGTGTTCAGGCTCGCACATCCTCTGCTTTACGCGCACGATGCGTCCTCAACAACAACTTGTCACCACTGTGCTTCCAGCGCCCTCGGGGATGAGCTCTGTGTGTACTCAAGGGAGGGGGGGGGGGCGAGAGGGAGAGCTGAAGTCGGCACGCTGCAGGAACATATCATCCCAGTCAAAAGACCCTCATCGATTGTAAACACTTGAGTTGCTCAAAAACCAGCTCATCAGAGTGCACAAACGTATCCGTGCACTGTGATGAGCTGTTTTTCCCCTCTCTGACTAGACATCCTACCTGTGGTGAACAGGTGGTTTCAAAACCGGGGCCTCAGGTGTATTCTGGGAGTTACAGAGGGTTTGCAGCAACAACAAAAAAATAAAAAATAAATAAACTAACAAACGTATTATTGTACAATAACAGTAAAATAAGGGTGTCGAGATAAGCGAAATTGTTTTTAAGACCTGCAGCAGGTAGTTCTTTTAAATTGAATGGTCTTGCGAGTTAGTATGTAACAGACGCAGTACGCGGGGTGGTCGCCAGGGGGCGGTGTAGCATCCAGTTTAAAGGCCTTTAAGGACGCTCTTGATAGAGGAAAGCGGCTTCTCGTTGGGTCAAAACAACATGGTTCCCTCCGGTGGGCAACGTGAACGCAAACAAGCCGCTCACCTCTAAAACGACGAACACCGTCGCGTCCCCTGGAATCGCCACCGGAGGCGGTGCACCGCGGCCCCCACGATGGCGCTCCGAGTGTGCGCGCGGGTTCTCAGAGACTCCGCCGTCTTCTCCAGACCGGCCGTCGTCGCGTGCGCTCGACAGGAAAGTGCGTCATGGTTCCTCACGACGGGTCAGTTCCCAAAACAAGCTGTCCGTGGCATGACATTTACGAAGGAATGTGTCCCGCTGCTTGTTAAGAGATGGAGCTCGGGACGAATATTTAATAAAAAAATAAAATAAAGGGGGCAACTTGACCTTCAGCTGAGCGCACACTGGCCTGTAGTAACGTTAGATACAGTGTGTGGTCCAACAGAGTACATTCATGATAAGGACTACATGGGAGGGGAAATAGTTGGACAAGGATATATATTTACACACGTGATGTTTAAAGCCCCCCCCCCCCCCCCCCCAAAAAAAAAAACACACACACACACACACACGTGTGAACAAAAGGCAGGATGGCCTTGTACCCAGCTGTCACATTCTGGTTTTACTGTATGGGGATGGGGGGTAGATGGTAGTAATGTAAATAATTACTAATGGAGTCCATAGGCTGAGTGTTATATGTCTTGTTATATGTCTTTAAATATGTTGCTGGCTCACAAGCAGGGGGAAGACTCTATAACCTTTATGTCATTTACAATAATATAAAACTAAGAAAAGTAGCAAATCCTCACATGTATGTCAAACCAAAGCACATTTATGAAATTTCTTCTTGATAAATTACTTAATTTTCTGCTTGTCGATTAATTGACAAATCATTCCAGCCGTAGTTTGAACTATCGGTGCCGATAACAATAAAACAATACTGTATGTCTCTTTAGCTACGAGCAGCACTGTAAAGCATTTAACAGTAACATGTCTGCGCTTCACAAAAGCAGGATCCATCTGCACAATCTTCCGGAGGGTTCTGTAATGAGTTTAATGAATGAGTTCACGAGGATCCCCGTCTGAACGCATTACTTTGCACCCGAGTGAGCGCAGTGAATCAGAGAGCCTGCAGCCCCGCTGGCAGCGAAGTGATGGAGATGTTGATGTCTTTACAGGAAACGCTGCCTGCAGCCTAGGGGGGAGGACCGGATTTATCTTCACTCCCGCTTGCTTTATTACATCAGAGGCATTTCACCACAGACTGATGAAAGGCAAAGCGGCCGAGGCAGACGGCAGTCTTTATCGCCTTCCAGCCTCAGTTCCGCCGGACAGCGGTAATCAGACCACTGCCTCCGAGATTTACATCCCCTAGACGCATCTGATCAAATTCTGCCGACGTCTCCCGGCCCTCAATCTGATGTTGGGATTTGTTTTTGTTTTTTAATGCTGCCATATTTACGATAATTGTCTCTCTAATGATTAATTTTGTTTGCGTGTTTTCAGGCGAACAATTATCTTTATTACTGAGACACCCAGATCAGCCTGAAAACTCAAAGGTTTTGAAAGTGGCCTTAATTGGGGCCCCAAATGCCGGGAAGTCCACGTTGACCAATCAGCTCCTTGGCAGAAAGGTGTGTCCCTCTTTCTTAAAGCTACACACCTTTTATGTATCTGTTACTGAGGGAGGGCGGAGGTGGAGGTCACTTTGTAAACCCAACGATTATTTCTTAAAGGTGTTTGCCGTATCCAAGAAAGTGCACACCACGCGGTCACGAGCCCTGGGTGTCCTCACAGAGGAAGATACACAGATAGTAAGAGCGTTCGCTTGTCTCTTCTGTTATAATACATCTAAATAAACAGATGTTGATGCTTTTTATTATTTTTTTGTAGATTTTACTGGACACTCCTGGTCTCACCACTGTATCAAAAGTCAAAAGGTGCGTGTCTTTTTATTTTTTTGTGTGGGGGGTCCATATAAGTCTGCAGTCTGTAAGCAGTGTTATCATACGCTGTAATGCATTAATGGACCCTCTGTTTCCACAGACACCAGCTGGAGAAGACTTTGCTCGTGGATCCCTGGAACACGGTCAAAGAAGCCGACCTGAGTATGTTGGAAATTCACTCTGAGATTTGTATTAGTCGGACATGAGCTGCGGTTTTCTTTGTTGATGCCTTCATGTGACAGATTTAACGTTAAGGGAAATATAGCGCAGAGTTTAAGGGCTCGTAAATAAAACTGTCCGTTCCCAGTGGTCGTCTTGGTGGACGTGGGGGACCGATGGATGTGCAGCAGGCTGGACTTCGAGGTGCTCAAATGCCTGGCGCTGCACCCCCACATCCCTGCAATCCTGGTGCTCAATAAGGTACTGAAGACGTGAATCTTAATAAAAGGGTCGTGGATATATTATTTTCGGCGGGTCCTCACCAATGCTCCTCTGTCTTTTCAGGTGGACCAGGTCAAGGCCAAGGACCGGCTGCTGGACATCACAGCAGAGCTCACATGTGGAATGGTGAACGGTCAGCGAATGCGCATCAAGCCCGTGATCAAGCCTCCATGGGCCGAAAAGAGGCCCGACAGGGATCCGGGACCCCCGCCCGCCGAGGACAGCGAGGGGCCCGAGGACAGCGCGGGGCCGAACTCTCTGCTGAGCAAAGAGCAGCTAAGGGCGCTGAAGAACCAGCAGGGCTGGCCTCACTTTAAGGACATCTTCATGCTTAGCGCTGTGGACAGCGAGGACGTGGAGACGCTGAAGGTACACGTTATAGATCACGGTCATAGTAGCCTATGAACAGAACTCGGGACATTTCATCTATATTTGAAGCTGAGCATTTGTTAGTCTCATTTGTTATATTTAGTATCAGTTGGTTTTAGCTTTTTCTTTTTCATGTGATGGCAATAACTGTACTTTTCACCTTGCTGCCCTAGACATACTTTATGGCCGGGGCCAAACCAGGACCGTGGCGGTACCACAGCGAGGTCCTGACTGACCAGGGTCCAGAGGAAGTCTGCACCAACATCATCAGGGAGAAGCTGCTGGAGTATCTGCCCCAGGAGGTGCCCTATTCAATTACACAGGTGAACCAGTTTGCCGGGACACTCCGTAAGGCGGGCGTGATGATAAGCTGACAGCTGACTGGCTCCACCCACCACATCTCACCGCACTGACTCCGCGGCTTATTTTTATGCCCTTCACGCTCGCTTTCACTCCACATGCTGACATTCGATGCAGCTTTTGGCGTTAGCCTCCAACCTCTACACTCGTGCTCTTTCTTTGGTATTTTTACTCCTCAATGTACGTTAATTATCTTTATCTGTATTTACTGCGACTGCAGATTCCCTGCAGCTCAATGTGTGGAATCACACCATCAAGTCAAACTGCAGCACAGTCTTGATTTATTCTGCGTTTCCAACTTGACACATTTAGAAATGCGAAACATTTGACACTTGGACATCCCAGTCGGGCTCATCTGGAGGTCATCTTTCATGCACACGCAAAGAACTCTGAGATATAAAGCGGTGCTCACTGCTCTGAGCCAGTGACAGCTGCTTTTTTTCGAACCTTTTGTAGAAGTTTTAATATTTGAATGTTTCCGTTTCAGTCGATTGAACTCTGGCAAGATGGAGAAGACGGCGAGCTGGTTATTTCTGTGAAACTTAATGCCAAGAAAGACACTCACATGGTAAGTCAGGACACTCAGATGGATGTTTTCTCCTGTCCGTAAATCAGGTGGAACACAAACAAAACTGCTGCGTATGAAATACCAGTATGATTTGTGGCAGGCGATGGAGGAAGTGGAAATCTTTCCCTCCACCTGTAGCCTCTGATGGGTTCTAATATTTATTTGCCACTCCCCCGTAGCTCAACATTCCTCCATATTCTTTTTCTACTTTTTGTTTTTAACTTGTAAATATTTGAGCAGCCTTTCTAAACATACATATTTGATGGCAAAGAATATCGACTGCTACTTCTGTGGGGCTGAAATTTTGATTCTCGGTCCATCCTTTCGCAGGAATGACTCCAGAGTAGAACGCCGTCTGTGTTATGAATAGCTCCTGGTATGAAGTTATGTAGTCCAGTTTTTGTGGCTGAATCTCAATTGCTATATTTAGTTTTTTTTATTTTGTGAGCTCATAGCAATCTTTTAGATGACTCGCACAAATGCCTCAGTGACGCGTGAAAGTAGTTTATCAATATTTAAATATATTATATAGAATTAGAAAGTGTCTTTCATCGAAAATGGTAATGAAACCTATGGTCCCGTCTATTCGCTGGCTTCTGATGTATTCCTCGTGTCTACAGGGGATGGTGATCGGCCCAGCCGGCCAGATGGTAGCGCGCATCGCCCGAGAGGCCGGCGATGACCTGAGCCGCGTCTTCCTGAGGGAAGTGAAGCTGAAGCTCTCCGTCAAGCTGAGGAAGTGAAGGGCGATGGGAGGACTTTAAATGGCCAAGAGGTGACTCCAGACGGCTCTTCTTTGTATTTATTTCTCCCTCCGCAAAGGACAGACCCAAAGAGTGGAACAGAGGAAAGGATCTCATCGTCAGACGTGGTGCTGTGAGGCGGCATGCATCCCACAGACCAGACTCCCACTGAGCTGGACCCGTTTAAAAGAACTCTAATTGTGGACTTTCAGATCCTACTGTCATGCAGAAGACATTATTAAAGATTTTTTGTATGTTGTATAAGTTTCTGTTATTATAATGATTGTAATAGTGTATTATTGTATACTGAGGAGTGCCCCAACCTTTTATTGAAATATGACACGTCTAAATCTGTAAAGTGGTGGAAATATTCACATTAAAAGCCGGCGCAAAAATAGAATTATTGGCTTTTGTTTCGCAAAGATATATTTTCGGCAACAAACATGACACGGACTGCGAATCAAATGGACGTTTTGACACAAGTTTGACAAGCGTGTTTATGGATGAGCGGGCCTGGCGAGCTGCGAGAAGTCCGATGGTTTATCTTTGGCTCTCAGAGCTTTTTACTTGGCGAGCGCCTCGTGCCTAGCGGGACCTGCACAGTCGTGTTCACTCAAATGTCCCCGATGTACCATCCGCCCCGGTTCCCCCTCCACTCCCACACCACTTTAGCCCCCTCCACAGCCTTTTGAAGTGTGGCCATCCATCCCCGCGACCATCACTTCTTTTTTTGTTCCGCTGCTTTCCCTTCCCCCCCCCCCCCCCCCCCCCCCCCCCCTTCTTTTCTCTCTCTTCCTCCCTCAGCTTTTTTGGCTCTTATGAAGCCCGGCTCTGCCCCCGAGGGTGGAATTGTCTCCCTAATGGAAGGCAAAATGGAGCACTAACCTGATGCTAAAATGGGTCAGATAATGGTGATTGGATTTGTTCCCGCTTGCCTGCGAGTTAACTCGGCGGTTACTCTATCCGGGGCATCTTGATGAATAACCAGCTCGTGGCCTAAAGCGAGGGGCGACGGGAGGGAGGGAGAGGCCTCGGATGTCTCGCAGAAGCTGTGTCGGCCCCTCAAGCTCGCCCTGCGCTCTGAAACGGCTGCTTCCCAGTGATTAGATGAAGTCGGCCGTGCAGCAGAGATTCCCACTTAGACAAGCCAACTGCTGCTTGGAAATATTACAGTTGTCATGCCAGCACATTAAAGTAATCCTTCTATATACTTAGAATATGCCCAAACCCTGACTTTGATGTTTGTTTTTTTTAAACCAAAAATAATGAGGGACTCGTTTTGTTTGGGAACCATAAGTTTTATTTCACATGCAGATGCCCTCCAGAGGTTCACACACACACAACACATCAATCACCAGTTTTCTTCGTCCTCCCGGGCCAGATGACATTGAGCGAGGGCCGTATAACCCTTACCATAACTGAAACTCAGTAATGGTAACGGTTTGACGGCCTCTCCTCTGTGGTGCGTGCAGCCTGCCACAGTCGGTTAGGCGTGAGCCGGCTAGGGAGCGCTGGTGATGCCGGCAGGGAGGAATGAGACCCTGGATAGTACATCATCTATACTGTAGTGTCTCTTTAACAAACTTACAGTATAAGATGATATCCTGTCCAGGGGCACAAGACATAGCGGTTAGCGGCCCTGTTCCTGCCGTGGTGGTGATCTGCAAGGCAGAGGTCGACGGCTCATGAGTGAAGGTCAACACGGGGAAATGTTAATCATGTGGCAAAGGTGCTATTTGAAGAAAAAACAAGAAACAGCAATCCACTCAAATGCCAGTCAGAGGAACAATGGAAGTGTTCTTTAAGACTAAACAGCTCGGTCACCGGTCTCTGTATCACACTCACCTTTGTGCATGCAGCGTGGCTCGCTGACACTCCCCTCCACGCGCTCCCGTCTGGCTGCTGTGTGTCCACGTCTGAGGAGCTCTTAAAGGCCCCCGGCTCATTAGCATACTGTGATGACATCTGGGGTGGACCAGGCAGCACGGGCTGAACTTTTTCTTATCTGGTCCACACCTGATTGCCTCTGGCCCGAAGATTGCCCCACACCCTTAATTACAGCCGTCAGAAAACGAACTACGCATATTTGTGTGTGAGTGTGCCCTGTTATTTAATACATTAAAAATAAAAACGGTGGGCAGAAGCAAGAATATGTGCACACAGAACTGTTTTCTTCTTTCTTATCAAACATCTTTAACCCATTTGTTAATATTTTAGGGAAAAGTTCATTCATTTACCTTTTTTTAATTCATTTCTAATGCAATTTTGTGCCAGACACATTTTATATGAATCCGTTTGACAGCAATAATACATTTAAAAAAAAGCTTTCCTGAGAAGCACTCAATATTTCTCATATATCCCCAAATATTCCTTCACGTCTGAACCACGTCACACAAATGACTTGTGAGTTTTGACCTTTCTTGGTCAAACATGTCTAATTGAAAGCAGGAAGCCAAAACACCCATTAAAAGGCTTTATCTCATAATGTGGTAATGCATCTCGAGTCCTCTGAATCTCATAGCCCTTGGATTTATGTGTGATGGTTTTTTTATGGATGGGAATTTAATGCCGCGATATGTCAGCTGGTGTCATGTCATCTGACTTATTACACTGTTTTACATGCACTCGGCCAGATTCCAGGATATGGAGAGCAGCTGAGATCTGTTTTTTTTAAAAACATTTTTTTATAATTTTTACTTTATGAGATGTGCATCAAATCCTGCCTGGTCGGTGCAGTTTGTCTTCGGTCCCTGGCGGTCTGTCCATCCCATGATGGACTGCCTTTGTCTTTGCTCTCCCAACATCTGCTGGAAACTCTGCACAGTAAGTGAACAAGATCAGAGCCGCGTGCCGTGCGAGATGTGCACCCTCTTTCAGGGGACTTCGCTGCAACGCCGAGCCATTAACATAGAAGCATTCACAGTACGCTCACCGGTACACCACTACTTTAAGGTCAAGTTAATGTGTCACAGTTAGTGTAAACGGTGACGCAACGAGTCGGTAACTGCTTTGCTTATGGACCTCGTGCTCTTTTTGGGGAAGGTCCGACTTAAGCGGGGGATGTGGCAGTTACCATGGTAACACCCTCCCTGGTCAGGGTGTGGAAGGTCCTCCTGCGGGCACAGATAAAGATGGAGGTGGGACTATCCGTCTCCCCAACTCCTTATCTGCTACAGAAATGCAACTCTTTTTTTTCTACACATGTTGTTCCTCAAGAGACAAAAAGGGAGGACGCTCTCATTATGCAACAGGCCGGTTTTATTTAGTGCTCAGGGGAAACGTGGGGGGCGTGGGGGGGGGGGCTTGATCAAACAGTTTGCAGTGAAGAAACCAGCTTTCTCTTTAATTTTTTTTTAATGACAATTAAAAGGAAGTCTTAATGCCATGACATCATGTCGTGTCCCCCGTCCCACGTGCCTCTACCACATGTTTCTAGCTTGGTGTCGCCTCACCCCTCCCTCCCTCCCTTCCTCCTCACCCCCATTCCTGGCTCAGATCAGGGTACATTATAACACTGGAAATAGTTTTATATATGAGCATTAAGAGTGACATTATTAAAGAGTTGGATTTGGATCATACTCCAGGGCAACACAAGAATATAATTTAAAAAAACTGAAGAATTTCATTTCTTTTTTGCCTTTTTCTTAATTCATCTGTCATAATCGGAGGGTAGTTTCATGTTTGCAATTTAGAGGTGTGAAACATCTGTCCGTAAGTAAAGTGAGCCACATCATTTTATTTTTTAGATTAGAGGAGATTGTGTCTGAAGGGCCCAAACCGAGCTGTACGCGAGTTGAAGTCTCTGCCAGCGTGACAGGTTTATTAATGTTGCACTTATTTCACACTTGACTATTTATAGAGAAAAAGAAAAGGCATGCAGTGTGGATCCGGTCTCCATTTTGATCCATCAATGCATTTTAAGCTTGATTAACCAAAGAGAAAAGCCCTTTAATATTGAAAACACCACCGGGTGTAATTCAGGATGTTTTGAGACATTAGAGATATTATTTCCACTGACATGAAATGCAACATTTAATCATTATTCGCAGACTGTAAGCAGAGACATTTTAAAGTCTGGGCCACATGCTTGTATTATTAAAATGAAGTGAGATGATACAGTGATTCAAAGATTAAAAAGCATTGGCATTCATAGCATTTAAAAATATGTTCCCAGGTTATTTAAGTTTGATTTTCAGTACAGAAATGATATGAAACTATACCTGGAAGATCACTTTACATAGATCCGAAACACTCTCAGAAAACAGTGAGAGCGTAAGAAAACAAGAAAAACACATTAAAATACTTCCATCCGTGCCGCTGCGATGCATCATTTGCTTGTTTGACTACATGACCTTTTAATCGTAGTTGTATGAAGTATCTGTTGCTGCAGTGTGGCTGTAGTGGGTCCTCTTCAGGCTGTAGGCACGTCCTTCACCACCTAAAGACGGAGCGTCTTTTTCTTTCTCTATATGCGCCATTATTCACATTAATCAGCTTTCATTTGCAGTCGTTGTTTGGCGAGAGGCTCCACGTCCGATGAAGTGACAGATTAAGGACCTCTGATAACGAGAACGTCCATCTCACTGGAGGACACGTCTGCTGCTGCGGAGCCGGAGCTGAGCAGCTCTGTGTCAGTGGGCTGTTTGCGTGAAACGACACACAGTATTTTGGTTTCTCTAAGAAGTCGGGCCTTCTCGGTTAAAGTCTTTCTGGAACAGACGGACAGGGAGGCCAACAGGAAGTGGTATAATGTTTATTATAGGGCGACACACAACACAGAACAACATGAAGACGTGCTTGAAAATGCCATGCGACCAGTTTCCCAAAGGCCCGTGTAACGTGAGAAGCTACATATCACTTTCATAGAGATTACAGGTTATTTTTCCGTGACAGATGGACATGTTTCAGGTGAAGACGAGAGTTAAGGCGTAGGTCTGTCTGGTGTTTGGTCTTTAATCACATTCTCCTCACGTTGAGCAACAGAACGTTATTCTCGTTAGACAAATCAAGAAATTGTACTTTTGGCACAAAATACAATGGCCAAATAAATGAAAACACTTTGAGAAGGAGAAGCTATTAAATGCTACATTTATATTTGTCATTTAACTAATAGATATATGGTTGTTCCTTCGTACATTTGAATAAAAAAACGTACAGATGAACACTTTTAGATGTTCTATAAGCCAGTTTTTGTTTTACAGTAAATTCCCACTTGAATAATCCCGAGTAAACAAACGGTATATTTTAATTATGAATGACCTCTTCATTGTCTAACAAAAGGCACTGGGTACAAAAACAAAATCTACTTTTTGAACTAAAAAGGAGCATTACAAAGTTTTTAACCATGCTATTTAGAAGATTGAACCTTACGCCAGTCTGGAAACAAACACTCACAGTTGATTATTCTCCGATATGTAAAAAAAGAAAAGAAGAGAAGAACATAATGGGAGTGGCCGCTTTTTAAACTGTCAGATGATTCTGCAACTGCTCCATTTCTCCTCTTAAATGCATTGAGACTCTACAGCGAGTGGGTAGTTTTACATTTCCAAGCCACAGTGTTTTTCTGCCCTAACGGCGAGCAGGACCGTCATCCATCTGTCGCGCAGCAGATTTAAAGATGACGCGTGTCTCCATCTCTAAAAGACAACGCTGTAGTGTCAACTGAGACTTCTCACAGCTTAGAAAACGAGTTAAAAAAAAAAATACTGGCCCACTTTAAATGACCGTGAGGAACATTGCACGTCTACACGTTAGTAATATTATTGTCTCTGCGACAAATCAGGCAGCAATTTCATAAACAGCCGGTAAAAGGAGTTGCAGAATTTGAATTTGGAACAAGCTGTGAGCCATAAAGTTTATTCACAGAAGGTAAAGAAAACTAAAATAACTGTGGCAAAATTAAACACATTAAAAAAAATGTATAAGTGGTTAATGACGATTAACGATTAACCCTGAAGGCAAAACACAAAATGATAATAAAAACCCACTTCACTTGCAAGCAGGTCGGATGATGTAGCAAAAGTGTGATATGAAAATAAGATGTTGGAATTCCTGACAACTAACGGCTCTTTAATGTTGAAGAGTAACTCATACGGGTTCAGATCCTGGGGCGATGGCGCCATCTGGAGGTTGAAGCCGGGTGCACACTGTGTCGCAAGAGAGGACTCGGCACTGAAACATCACATTGCACATTTAAATGATTGTAACAGCAGAATGCGTGCAGTGATTTGATTGACCTGTAGGCTAAACTAAAAAAAAAGAGTTGATGCTTCACATGATGCGGCAGGAAAAAGTGAACGGTCCAACTGCTCGAGCTTACATTTACCAAACTGAAGAACTCTCGAGCATAAACGCAGCACGTGTTCACCTGAACGAGGTGCGGAGCACCTGAACGCGACGTGGGATTCACAGGTCGGGTGCGGTTCAGAGAAGCAACGCTCAACCTTTAAAAAGGTTACAAAATATGGGAAAGTGAGCATTTCAAACCGCGCCCGAGAAAACCCGTAACTGCATCTGAGCTTTAACGACAAAACTAAAGCTCAGACCCTGAACGTCTTCCATGTGTTACTTTGAGTTCAAAAGAAAAGTTCGGTGAGCCTCGGCGGGCGTCCAGGGTTATCTTTTAAGGCTAATCTTCTCCAAGTATGGCTTGGTCTTATGTATCTGCCTATGTGTCTAAACACGGGACAAAAGTGAAGAGTAAACACTGTTAGTAGAAGCAGATGTGATGAGAACAGGGAGCTATATTAAAACGTCATCCATCTATAAACAGTGATATACTCACACATAAATCCAACTAAAACCAAACCACTGTTCTAAGGTTTGGGCACTTGAGTGGTGAACAGGCACTGCACATCAGGACGGGAAGAGGACATGGCGCTGTACCGCGAGGTAAGAACGCTCATACAAGGGATTCGTATGTTACCGATATTGGAATATGCTGCAAAATTCTACAATCACAGTGGGTGAAGATCTAGGGCGTTGAGAGGAACAGCGGTTTGGTAATCAATCAAGTTCTCTGAGTTAGAGTGGACTCATCTATGAGAAGAAGAGTTTTCAAAAGCAAAGAGGAAAGTAAAGCGGTACCATCCACACCGGGCTCAGTCTACTGCGAGTTGCTTCACTAAGTGGGCTCTGACGAGGACGAGGGGCCGTACACCTGACAGAGAGGAGGTGCACTCCAGACTATTAGGCAGAGACTTCAGCAGCTCTGCAGAAGACAACAATAATCAGATTTGGTCTTAATATTTTGGACCATTTACAGTGAGTTTTGTTTGTCCTTCTAAAAATAATGTTCAAAGCCATTCAAAGTGGGCCAACTCAGACTTTTGACAGAACGAGATTGCAGGATAGAATCCTGGATAACTAGTGCAGTGCGACAAGTAACAATGTGTCTAGAACTTAAAAACAACAGAAGGTACATAGAGTCTGGTCCTTTGGAAGTTAAGGCCCCAGCTTTCGTTTCTCCTTTAGAAAATAAAACAACCTCTTAGAAATATATTTTTTTTAAACTTCTTGGTGGATGTCAAGTGTTTCTGGTCAAAGGCAGTTGCATAAGGGGTCAGAGGTCGACTCCTACAAAACAAAAACTCATGCTTGAGGCAGATAAACGTTGAAAGATTCAGATTGACGAGTCTCTGGCCTGATTCTTCAGATGGCTGTTTGGCACTGTGGGCTCATCATCTTCTGGAGCAGAGGGAGCTGTGGGATCAGAGGACAGGAGCATCAGCTGGGTAGCACACACACACACACACACACACACACACACACACACACACACACACACACACACACACACACACACACACACACACACACACACACACACACACACACACACACACACACACACACACACACACACACACACACACACACACACACACACACAGCTACTATTAATTATAACAACAGGATAACTAAATGCTCAACCAAATGTAATGTTCAAAATTCTGTTGTGATTTGGAGAAATAAATGATTAAACATCGAGGTAATTGCAGGAGCTGCTTGTTCCTGCTTACGCTTAGCCAGCTGAACATATTGCAGTGGCATATTATCACCTCATAAAGTTGTTATGTGTTGCATATTTACACAATACCATTTTCATTTTTTTTTTACAGATCTATAAAACGTTGTTCTTGTGTGGGTGGTAACATTCTCCGCGTGGTTTCCAGTGCCGCTCCCAAACGGCATTCTTGTGCTATTTTGTTGGAAAGTCCCTGAAGACCTGAATAATAAACTCTGCAAGATGGAGGATTGTTGAGCGTTGGCGTCGGTGTTGGTGCTGTATTAAATGCCCTCTGGTCAGCTGTTGTAGTAATAATCTCTTATTCCTATGCAAATGGCTCAACAGCAGTAATATGAGGCTGCTTTATATTCTGTATAAAGAAGTTCACACACTCCGGACACCGGAGCTCGTAATTTCCAGGAATTGTGAGCCAAGTATACAGATGGCCCTGAAGATAACATGAGGGGTCTCATGAAATCTATGAAGTCCTGTGGAGAACAGCGCCACGTCTCACCTTCGTCAGATCCACTCCAGTGAGCGCGTTGATGGACACGGGGAGCTCAGCTAATAGACGGTTCACCTCGCCGGTCACACGGTTGCTATCTCCGGTCAGGATGACAATCTCAGTGGTCTTGGACAGGGGTGCAGCCACCTTTTTGGCAATCTGATAAAACATGAGCAAGCATCCGTTTATCGTTTATGTCACTGATGAAACACTCTATACACCATCTATACATATATATATATATATATAAAAAGTGTAAATATGTGACTTGATACTAAAGTCATCAGTCTGAACTTTGACCAGTGCGATGCTTTAACAAACACCACTTGTGAGGGTGCATGTAGCATTACCCTAAATGTGAAAAAGAATGAGTAATTGTGTGAAGGTTAGTTCATTTTTGATGCTCCATATAAATCTGCTGGATGTGTTAAGTAAACAACTGCACTATGTCAGGAGGCACAGAATGTCTTCATTTGTTATCATTCACATGGGAAGGAAATCCATTTCAAGAACATGCAGATGACTGATGACGGTGAAGACCTTTCTTTTGAAACCAGTGGTGTATGTATGTATGTATGTATGTATGTATGTATGTATGTATGTATGTATGTATGTATGTATAAATAAATAACACAGACCAGGGGCAGAGCCTCCAGGACCAGAGCCGTCTTGGCCGCCTCGCCGTACAGCTGGTAGGCTTCAGCTTTCAGCCTCATCCTCTCGGCCTCTGCCTTGCCCACCACTTCAATAGAGGAGGCCTCGGCCTCACCGATGAGGCGGATCTTGTCGGCCCCTGCCTGCGCCGTCAGCACCGTCTTTATCCTGGGGTTAGGGTTAGGTAAGCATCAAAAGGACTGTTGAGTGTTTACTGTCATTAGCGTGTTCGTTGTTCTGCAATAACATGGGAATGAGCAGGACATGCAGGTTCATTGTGCCTGATGGAAACACACTTTGAAACCAGCAAAACACATTATCAACATAAAAACATCTAGTTGCTGACTTAGCATGAAAAAGACTTGTCATTCAAGTTAGAGATCGCATTTAAATCATGTGCTCAAGGTGTCGGTGGTGGAGCTCCATTTGCCTGGAGAAACGGAATGTAATATAAATGTTTATGATATAAAAGCGTTGTGTTTTCATGACCTGGGCATGTTTGTACAGAACACTGGCTCCATGTAGAGCCCCTTGAGTCTTTATGTTGGCCTCCTCAGGTCTACTACACGCACACGGGAGAAGTCTCAAACGGTTGCAATCTGAAACCTCCCCACTAGATTCCGCCAAATCCTACACACTGCCCCTTTAAGGGCCGTGTCTTTACGGCCAACACCAGGACAACAATCTGTTTCCTTCCTAATTTTAAACAGGTTGAGACAGAGTAAAGTAAAACGTCCCAACATCATGAGCAGGCACGGAGACTTTAAGACTTAAAAGACGATGGCGGAACATTTGCGGTGTGCGGTGAAGGCCGGTCTGTGTGGGACCCACTCACTTCATTCCCTCAGCCAGCTGCTGCATCTTGTAGGCTTCCGCCTCGGCAGGTCTCTTCACGGTGGCGACGAGCTCCTTTTCAGTGCGGTCGATCTCCTTCTCCTCAATGGTGATCTGCTTCTTCCTCTGCACCACCTCGATCTCGATCTCCTCCAGACGGATCTTCTGCTGCTCTTTGGCCGCCTGCAGCTCGTACGCCAGCTGAGCCTCTGCTTTCTAGAGGGGCCGGAGGCTTTCATTAACACTCTACTCTCACGTTTGACTGTCCACAACACTCGGCCAAGACCAAACCATACAACTAGTACCTTGGTGTTCACTTCCTGGTTAAAGGAAGCTTTCTGCATTTCCAGCTCTCGCTTGGAGTCGGCCATTTTCGTGTCAGCTAAGAACTTGACGTCCATCATTTCTCTTTTACACTCAGCTTCCTGTAAAAGACAGTGGGCATGTCATAATGACATGGGAGATGGATGAGGAGGTGCTTGGTGTTTTCCTTAATTGGATGGCTGTTAGCCAAAAGAAAATTGATGTTTTTCCATCGCTCCTGTCTGACATTTTCATATCCTCTTCAAGCTTCTCTTACCCTGATGCCAGCGTCCCTCTCTGCCTCCGCCACTCCGATGTCTGCGTCCCTCTGTACTGCGGCTGTCTGAGATTTGCCCAGCGAGCTCAGGTACTCCACTTTATCATACACGTCCTGTCACGAGGATGAATAAATGGTCAGTCATTCAATTGTTCTCATTCAAATGAGACACAGGTGCTCAGAAGATGAATGCAGAGGGAAATGGGAACTTGATGTCTTTCACCTTGATGGTGAAGCTGAGGATCTCGATGCCCATGCGGCCCACGTCGGGGGACGCCACCTCTCGCACCAGAGAGGCGAATTTGTCTCGATCTTGGTAAATCTGCTCGACGGTTAGGGTGCCTGAAGCGACAAACACGAGGGTTAGTGCCTCACAATTAGTGCCCAATTTATTTGATCAAACAGAAGCAGCGCCTGCCATTTCATTCAGTGGACTTTTCTAGTTTGCCACCGGATCAACGAGTCGGTGTGCACACACCACGTGTTCAAGTCAACCACATTTTACCAGAATATAAATTAGACTGGGACGAGCTGAGTCAGCCTCTTGGCTATGTGGCACATTTGACTCCACAAGCACCTTCACACTGTGGCTCAGTGCAACTCATCTCAAACGGGACAAAACGGACTAGAACCCATTCACATGTATCTATATTTAGGAATCAGAATCGTGATCATTATGGCAGCCATTTACAATCTTCTGGGAGCAATGTCAATTTGATGTCAATGTTGTGCTCATGTGTTGAAATAAATAAAAGGAAGTAAACAAAGATCTGATGGTGCTACCGTGTCTGTGGTTCCCCTCAATCTCTCTGACTCTACTTCTCTAGAATATGAGCAACAATTTAAAAACTACACAAACTGTCTTCATTGGAAACCACAAACTAGCAACGGCGATGCCGTTTGGAGGGACCACCCACCGAGGATGGCGCGCAGGTGACCCTCAAGGGTCTGCAGGATGACGCTCTTGATTTCGATGACCGACTTGCCCAGGAACTGTTCGCAGGCGTAACCCAGCAGCTCGTTTTCTATCATCACCTTCACCTGGTGCCAACGTGGACAAAGAGCGTCAGCAAACACACCTTCACAAGCACAAGCACACACACACACACACACATGAAAACACGACCCCATACTAGCTTTCGTCTAACAATCGTTTGCATCCTATCCAGCTATTGATTTGGCTGGGCAGTGATGAACTGCTTCAATTCTTACTTATACAGGGAAATAAAAGGGACTATAAGCACTAAATCAACAGCCTGGGGCTGGATGGAAGGCTGCATAACACTCAGGGTTCATCACTGTCATTGTAAGCCTGTGTATACAAGGCTTTTAGAAAAGTCCCGGCCCATTCGATGTGGACAGATAATTAATAATAAATTAACAGTTCATGTTCATGTTTCTTAGTTTACATTTCTCAAAAACCCAAACTAAATGTGCAAAATGATGAAACTAAATGAGGCTTCATTGTGACATTTGTAAACACAACATATTAGCTATGCATATAGAGAGCATCATCTTTTCTTTATCTCTTATAAATTAAATCTTAACACAGTGTGAGTGCCTGGACTTTACAAGTGAAGGCGGAGCTAATGGTCAGGATTCAGCTATTTGATGCTTTACATTTCTGTGATCAAAAGCAGGAAATGCAGACAATTTGACATCAAACCCGTTCCCTTTTGGCTTATGACGACAAGCAAAGCATGTATTTATAATGAAAACGCTTCTCTAAACCATCACAATGCAAAAAGATATATTCCCTTTTAACAAAGTTATAATCTAACATGATAATTATACTGAAGAAAATCCCAACATCTAAACTGTAGTCCCAGAAATGCCGTCACAATCCCGATTTAAGCAATGCACTGTATGTTCCTGTTACCATGTCACAGAACTATGAACAAGATCATTTTAAAGGGAATTAAATGACCCCAAAAATAAATAAATAATAATTTACAATAAATGGAACAAAAGGAAAATCAAAGGCAATGACCTGAGGTGTACGAGATAAACACGAGGACATCGAGTGACAGTAAGAGAGGTTGCTTATACAGCCATGAAATCAAAAACAAATGGTGTAAGACACAAGGTTTTGGGTGATATTGTACTCCACTGGAGCTGTAAAAAAAAGAATTTAAAAAAAGAGAAGAGTGAGCTGGGTCCTTAGGCGAGAGGTCTGCACATGGTTTTCTTTGGCAACATGCACTCATACCAGGAATGAGGGCAACACAAAGTCAGGGGGAAGATGGACGTCATTCCAAGGAAATGCATGTCTGAAAACAGAGAAGGCTGCAAGCCACACACACACACACACACACACACACACACACACACACACACACACACACACACACACACACACGGACAGCAGGGGGAGCCGTGCTGCTTAAACCTTAACCTCCTACTCCAAGAACCACCCCCACGCCTCCTCCCGTGACCCCACCCTGCCTCCTCCAAACCCACAGCTCCGTCAAGATACACAAATTATAAAGCACGAGCACAGGAACTGTGATGGGACAAGAACGGCATCTACACTTCTGACCAATATTTCAACTTGTGTTGATTCATAAAAGGCCAAACCTTTTTTTATTACGGTTAAGGATTTGCAAGTCCTTGCGATTGACGGTTTTACTGCCGAGAAGGCTGTCAAAGTAAACAAATACGCTGTTCCTGGAAGTCACGTGGTCTCGTTAACGCCCATTTTAAACAATGTCCTGGATTGTTACACTCTGCTCTGGTTTCCTTTACATTCAATCTGCTGGGGGCCTCCCTCTCACTCTAAACGTAGATGTGTCCCCCACAATTACCAAGGACACACTACTCCCGTTGCCACGGGACACTGGCTCCACAGTGGCTTTTGGTGAAGGTTGCACCAATCAATCAATGACGTGAACTGTGTGAGAGTGAGGGGCTGCTCAGCTGCTCAACAGTGGGCTCATTGTCAGCATGCATGTAGGACACACACAGAAGAGAGGGACGTTGGCACGGCTGTGGTTCAAATGCACAACTGATAATGAGGCATCTTCTTTCAAAAGAGATACTGGCATGCAGACATTTAATACACATTCAAAATAAAAATAGAATATCATTTGCAAACAGAAATGCAGAAAATATGATGGATATTATTATGAGAAGATCCACCGTAAAAAAAATGACTTCAAAGATGTATAATTGACTGGAGGGACGACCGTTCGCTTTGACGTGGTGAGTGACGATGGGAAGGTTCGCCTCATCTCATGACTGAGTCAGGAGACTATTCCAGAGTAATCACTGTTTTATCTGCTTGCATTCACAGTAACGGGAGAGTAGAGCTGAACATTTACTGTGGAGGTTCTAGTTTTGCTCGTCGGGCTTTTCCTTCAACTTGCCCCGATGTTCTTTCACCGCCATCAATCTCCACCGGCGTCAGAAGAAAAGAAGAAGAAGAAGAAGAAAACACACGCAGCCCAAGCTGACCATTCAGCCTCCGGGACCATGTCGTATCCCTCTGGCCAGTCATGTGGACATGTGGTTCCTAATTATCAGGGACATGCGGCGGTCACGGTGACGCTCAAGCCGTTGCTACGGTTACTCTCTTTTTTCATGTATGTATCGCTGGGAAATTTAGTTGAAGTTAACTTTATTTTAAGGTGGATTTTCTCTTTTACAAAAATGAATAAACAAAAAAGTTCATTTTGGCACTGAACAGGATCAAACAACCAAATAGCAGAGACAAAGGACATACAAATTCAAAATTGAGATTGACACTAAAATGCACAATAGGCTCTACACACAGTCCCACTAGGACCAGGTTCAGACTGAAAATAACACCATCAAAGGAAATGCCATGGGCTACACACACACACACACATAATATATATATATATATATATATATGAGAAAGGTAATTATAAAATTAGGAAATCGTGTTTGAAGGTTTACCAGACACCAAATGGTAACTGAATTATGCCGATTCTGTGGTCTCATTGAAATGAATGCGGGTTTTTGGACCAGTGCTACTGTCAGTCTGACCTAGCTTCCCGGGGTGTGTCCTGCTCCGATATGAGGAAACATCATGCAGACGACAATTTGACCCAACATTTCTGTGTGTAGATCTGACTCAGTGCATCTGAACTTGAGCCCTCTGTCTGGAACACCACCTGTGCTGCGGTTATGGGGTGATGCCAGGGAAAAGTAAGGGGTGGGTTAGTGGAGTCTGAACTGGCATTCCCAGAAAAGTGTAGTGATTTACCTGAGCCACCCCAGTGACAGTTAATGCTACACCCTCCGCTGTCTCTACATCCTCACACTTCGGCTGCAGGGTCATAATCTCAAGCGTTATCCTGTTGAAGAACGTGGAAAAAATATAAAATAAAAATTGACATGTTCGGAGGGAAAGCTAAATGAAGGGAAGGACCAGAACACAAGGAAACAAAACAGGACAAAGTGAAACCATTCACCCAAGGACTCCAGATCACTAACAACGGAGCAAAATGAGATGCTACCCACAACTCAAACTTTGGAGGATTTTGATTTTTCGCCGCAATTATTTCCAAAATGCATCTTTATCCAAATAACTAAATTTGCATTCAACATTGGGTTCCTCAAATCCTTATTCTTGTATTTTAGCTGTTTCTATAGCCGTCATTTATTGACCCCGTTGCCAGAGGTGACCCAAGAGTTCAGCTTTAGTTGCGAAGCCCAGGTTAGTGACAGCTGACTGTCTCCCCTCCACTGCGGGAGAAAAAAAAGCCATGAAGATGAGAAAAGCACACAACATAGACAACGTTAGCTTGGAGGTCGAACCGCTTCCCTGCGTCTTCCTTTGGTCTCCAGCACCAGCCACTGCTCGGGGGTTGTTTTGTTTGGGGGGTGGGGGGGTTTCGTCTTTTGAAGTGCATTACCTGAGCCACCCCTGTCACATCCAGGGGAACACCCTCCGACGTTTCGATATTCTCGCAGCGACAGAGGATGGTCATAACCTCCAGAGACATTCTACGCAGGCAGGCGGGCAGGCGGGAATAGCAGAGGCAAAACAGTAAGTTGGACAACAGCTGTTAGGAACGTCAGTATCCAAGGTCAAGAGAAAGAGGGAAGAGGGAGGGGGGTGGGGGTTAAAAGACACAACCGGACCTCCTGTTTGTCTGGTTTTAAGCCCTGAGGCTGTTTGGGGTATGATGTGGCGCTAAGGAAGCCTCTTACAAAACCAGGATCGTCGCAGCGACAGCACAGCTGCTCGTCTCCATCTGTTAATAAATGTTTCAATAATCTGGGACAAAGAGCAAGTTCCTACAGATAACGAAAACACTGGTCAGTGTTGAAAGGATTCTTGAGCCAAGCCTCTTTTTTTTTGGATTACCTTTTGTATGGAAATTACAAAACCCAAACCATCATCATCCTCCACCTCAGCACTGGTCGGGCTGGATTGTTCACGTGAGATTATGTCTCAGAGCTGATTAAAAACAGCCGGAGCTGCTCTTTTACAACAAATACCGACTCGGGTTGGCTGTTGTCGCGAGTCGGAGACATGGGAGGCCGAATGCAGCGACGAGCAAGAGGAGACTCTCTGCTCCGCTGCTGCTTTCCAGGACAATTGGATCAATAAGTCACAGGCCTGGACATTAACATGATTACTGCATCACGAGCGGGAAGCCACACAGCCAACCCCCCCCGCCCCCACGTTTTTTTTTATAACTCTGCCTTCAAGGCTTTTAGCTGAAGTGGCCCCTCCTCTCTCTTGTTTTTATCACCCAAGAAAGCGAGATGTTGACCAAACTGAGAGGATTCCTGGGACAGGCAGTCTCTAAATGGGGGGTTTGCGAATCCGGCCATGCGTCGACTGTATTTTATTGTCGAGGTCTACCGTTATGTTTCCTGGCAACGACGAGACAAAGAGCAGCACCCGATAGGAAATGGGTAACCTGAAGGAGACACACTGGGAATTAGACGGGGTGAGATCAACACCAGACAAAGCAAAGCAGGTTAGCAAAGTAGAAACAAAGAGGCATGCACACCTTAAATAAAACATCATTTAAAACCAGGAGCTACAGAGAGGAGTATTCCATGTATTTATCTTTTTCGACAAGTTAGTTCATGTTCATTAGGAATCCTGTACGCCGTCTTTTCCAGATGGTACAGCTAGAGAGAGTGTTTTGTCTCTTGGTTAGGACGGGACTTGTTTTCGATTTGGCTTTCTGGTTTTAAACAGAAGGCAAAATTAAACATTTTATTATCAAATTAATATCACATGCAAATGTATTTTCTGTTTCTTTTAACACAGTTTTTTTTTTTTGCGTATAGTTTTGTAAACATCATGCTCGTAACTTCCGCTGACCTCGCCTCTATGCACCATCTGTTTATCTTGCCAGTGTTTTCTCAGCGTATTGTTTACTGAATAGGTCACTTCTGTCCGTTGCATTTAAAAGCAGCGGACAGAAGTGACCTATTCAGTAACCAATAGGTTTCAATATTTAGATGCCTCCATCTACCATAAATTACTTGTTTATTCCACACTGAATAAAAGTAGGGACGTCTTAATGAAAAACACATCGTTTCTTGGTGTCTGCAGAGATAAACTTAAAATATCTACATTCTAAATACATGCCTATGAACATTTTATTATTTTTAAACTGAAAACATTTTCAAGTACAAATTGGGCATTCTTCATAAATGATCTCATTGTCAACTACGATTTGTATTCATGCATTTGGTGTCTTTACAGCAGCGGGACAAAGTATAGTGATCTGACTCGTAATAAACCATCTACAGAGCCCATGTTCATGTTTTCAATGGGTTCACTGAGTTGAATGACAAACTGGTCAATGGAGCGATGCAGGAATTCCTAAAGTTAGCATATTTTTTGCAACGTGTGGTCAACAAAAGCTTTATGCCTCTGTACACGCAGAGAGGTCTTTTCAGTTAATCTGCCTGCTGAGACGCCGTCTCAAATACGTCACACCGGTTGTGTGGACCTGCAGACTAAATGCTACCTGACGTGAGCCACGTGCCCATCTCAAACGTTATGGCTCTAAAAAGGACATTTACACATCATTTCTTTTGGTTTGGTTGCCAGAGCAGAGAGGTCTTACCGTTGGATGTCAGAGATGAGCCACCAGGCCCAAGACCAGCCTCCCACGACATACGTCTTCTGATCGGAGCCGCAGCAGCCACCTTTGGGACAAAACAGACGAAATGGATCAGAAGTGACCAGCCCAAATAATGAAGCACAGAAAAGTGGCTAAAACAGAGATTTTGCACTCGTAGTCTATGACGCTAACAACTCCATCATATTAAACTAAAAATCCATTATTGTGGGTTTAACATCACCAGCTAAAAACACCTTAACTGACTACTTTTGCAAACAATTATAATCCTGTGTGCAGTTAATTTAATACATCCACACGTGACACGTATGTACACATAGCACTTAAGTTCATTGGAAGGAATACATTTATAATAACACATACGACAATAGGCCTGTGTGTAACCGGAGCAGCACACCTGGCGTTAAACCCAAAGTAGCGGAGAAGTATTGAGAAAGATCTATCAGACAATGACCCAGTTGTGACCCTCATTGTGTGCGAGTGCTTAGGAGGAGGAGGAAGTCTCAGGAAGAAGATCATGTGCTCTCTTCAGAAAGTCATAAACAAGCGCCACTCTGCGTTTCAACCACAGCGCCTACAATGTTTGCTCCTCTTACACTGAGAGCATGCACACCATCTCCCTGCTTTCCGGCGCAACTTTCAATCTTTTTCGATTCAACGTTACTTTCCCACTCAAAAAACACTGGTAGGTTGTTATTGTGATCGACTGTGTCAACAGCAAATGCTCTTTTTTGTTCTAGTCTCCATACGATTGCACAGATCCTAGAAACAAAAAGCAAACTCATATATATGACGATAACGGGAGAGAAAATAGTTTGTCGTAACAATAGAGTGTTAGAGAATGTGAGGCCTCTCCAGATGTAAGGACACACATCGTAGTCCCAGTCACTAGGCTCAGTCGGATCACTTTATCTGGAGTGTGTAGTGTGACATTCCCAGCTGCTACACGTTAACTGACAGAGAAGGGGGGTGGACTATCGTTACTGACACCTACTCCACTATACCAAACACTGCTGGTGTGTGTTTTCATGTTTCCATCAACAGGGTTAGAGTTAATAAAAGAGAGGTCTTAATAAAAGAGAGGTCTATAAAAGAGAAATCTCCATCCGACACAGTGGCCTCTTACGCTTCACACAACACAAATAATGCACAACGCCCCTGAACAACATTCCACGAGAGGCAGCGGCATACCGCGCAGAGCAGGAAAACGGACACAGAGTACTTGGAAAACTCAGCAAAACTCTCAACTTGTACTCAAAATGATGATCATGCTGAGCTGACCTGTCTTGTGTGGCAATGTTACCCACGGCCTGCCCCCAAGCAATTCAGTTTAAGAGAAAATGGAACATGTTTTGCTCAAATCAATCTTACTTACTTACTTTAATTAATCTTAAAATCATAATGACCAGAGGCCGAAACGAGCAGAATGTGTCCCGTTAAAAGAGATGTTTGGATGTCGCTCTGTTATAATCAAAATCATACATATTAGAAGTGCTGTTTTAATCAGGGACTGTGGGTGGGGCAGGCTTTTCCTATTAAAACCCACCTGACGTCTGCCAAATGCCATTGCCAACTAAAGTATAAACAGGCTGCGGACCTATTGGAGCAACACACCATAATAACCCCAGCTTGCCACCGGCATATCTGACATTCCTGTCTGCATTTACTCCACAGTGGACGGGGGGTGAGGGGATTCATGTGAATGAATGAGAATTAAGACAAGCTGGGGGGAAAAAGGGGGGAAAATTTGCTTTGGTACCCAATCTTGAAAACAAAATACAATAATTAATTTTCACATTTCTGAATCAGGATGTGCAACTCACCCAGAGTCACCTCTGGTCCCAATTCCTCTAAATGACTGACACGCTCACAGAAGTGTTCTCACAATGGAAAAATCACAAAGCTGTTTCTCTCTTGTTTTTTTCAACAGGAAAACTGCCCTGACAGATTTAGTTACAGAAGCCTGCTCGGAAAATATTTCATGCACTGCACCGCCAAAGTAATTCAAAAAAGGATAAAGGTGCACAATTCCTAAAAGTCTGAGGTCCATCAGGGATCCTCATATCAATGCAGAATTCAGCAACATAACATTACTATGACTTGACAGCATAGACATGAGTGACACGCTGGGTAGAATAAGTGGTTGTGATTTGACTCGGTTGCATTTTGAATAAAAGAAAATCCAATCTGGCATTGAATGGTCTTTGAAAGTAGAAACTTTAACACAACATGGGCCTCTGAGTTTTTATAGGGGGGGGGGGGTTGAGGAAAGAAAGGTCTTGCACGGGAGACACACACCAGTCTCCCCCTGTAATGTAATTAATGTTTAACTGTATTCCTTCCGCAGCAGAGAGCCACCATGTCCTACCTGCATTATTCAAGTTACTAATGCCTTATGACAAAGCAGTAGTAAGCAGTGGTAACTGCATTATCATAACGTAATATCAATGTGCCGACACTGCGCTTGGAAACACATAATAAAGATCCGATGGGAAACCAGATCTGATCCTCTGTAACCCACCAAGAAAAGAGCGACCACTCCAACATGCACGGACCACATCGAGGTGGAAGAATAGGAAGCAGAGAAAACAGGTGGATGCGTCGTGAAAACGTGACAGAAAATACATCGGCGAAGACGCGTCAGCGGTACGACCCTGCGCATATCAAGGAGCCCACTGGTGCGTTTCCATCCCAGATTACATAACGTGAAACCACTTAGAGATTCGGGAGGGAGACATTTGTTGTTCTTCCTTTTGGGGATCGTGTGTAACCACCAACAACTAAAGTAACATCACACGGTCACATGTTGGCACGCTCGTGCGTACCGTTTCAAACAAACGAGTTAACGCTACACGTCGAAGGAGACTCGGCTGTCCGTTGTTTGTGTGTCAGCTCCATCGAGCAGAGACGGGAAGCCGCCCGAGGAACCTCAGCTAGCAGTCGCACATAAGAGCGCTAACGTTACCTGAAACCACCAGGGCCTCGTTGGGTCCGACGGTGTGGCAGTTCCCCATGTTTCCGAGAGAAAAAACAAGCTCGTATCCAAAGCTACTCGACGCGTACGAAACTAAAGATAATTGCACTTATAAACAATGTTTCTCGCTTTTCCCCCTCAACAACTCTCAATTTATCGATGGCTTCTTTTCCCCAGTTTTTTTTTCAAGGGCTGCGTCACGTCGCCCGTGATACGACGCAGTGCTTCCGCTGGGAACTTTCACAATAAAAGGGACGTAGAGGAAACATGGGCTTCAGGTAATGGTTGGGACTTTATTTTGAAGGTCGCACCGACACGCTTCTGTTCTTGTTCCGCCGACTATAGACCCACTTGATCAGATACCCCTCCCCTCTATTCGGCCCCTCCTCCACCGTGGAGGGAACACGATAATAAAAAAGGGCGTGGTTGTTTAAATGTCCTCTTACGAGTAACCGAAACAAGAATCATCAGTAATTTTCCTCTGGCTGACGCGTGTCTGCCCATTAGCGACCTCGTGTTTATTTCATGTGGTACAATGTTCAGATGGTCAAAGCTAAAGCTTCTGTGTGTCGCCCCAATGCAGACAGAGGACGTGTATTACTTCCGCGTCCTGCTTTAATGTGTGCATAAAATACACAGTGTTGTGAAATATCAAACTCTTCTATTTCTCAATTCTCCATTACGTCAAGCTGTTTAGATTCGAGTCGAAAGGTCACTCAGTCCTACCACTGAGCATGGATATATATTCAAAGCAATATGTGCAGTGGGCAGTCACAATCGTACACAATTTTAATTCCATTACCAACAGATGCAATGGTCTGTCCTGCAGAACAAGGCATGGCACATTCTACCCTCGTGGACAGCGAGTTGTCAACACCATAATCAGAGTAGAAGCTGCGCCACGACAATCCGGGGAATTCAAAAACAACGGCACTAATTGCATGTTGGCAGTCGCTCATGTTTGCATGATGCGCGTGCCGATAAACAACCTGGCCCACGTTCGGTTTCAGCCACAACTACCAATATGTTTTTTCAGATTTTAGAATCAGACATTCAGACAGACACATTTACCACATCATCTATTCAAAGTTTATTAAAGTGTTCTACCTTTCCTCGTGTAAACAATAAAACAACAGGGTTTTCTTTATGGTATTATGCATGTACGGTCACTGCCGCTTGTCGTTGAGTCTTTTTACGGCACGTGTCTGAACGGGCCAGACCTGCAGCTGTTGGATGGCCGACAATATGGTGTCCTCTCGGTTCGAGGTTTTCAGATTGTTCAGTGTGAGAATGGATACGAGCCCGGTCATGAATTTCGACACAACAGGAGGTGGATTATATCCACACTGTCTGATGTCTCAATCGGCCCACAGCCACGCCGCTTCCCCTTTCCTCTCCTGCCTCTCTTTTTCTACTTTTTTTTTTTAATTCGCTGCATCACGTGCCACCTTTTCAGCAGAGTTGGCTTTGGAAGTGACACAAAGACTGTTTGTTGACCTGTGATGTCACCGCTACATCTCTCACATGGGTTATCTGTGTTTCCTCTTTAACCAAACTCCCTCTAGGTGATGGTTCATATGGGTGCTTTTCCTGCTGATACCCCAAACATATCTGTATATATTGAATCTGTTGTCAGCAGAATAGACTCCAATTAGTTGACTTCCTTTTGACAGATGACATCCTATGAGGCATTCACCTAATAATGTTTATTACCCCATTTTCCAAAAAGCGTGAGTGTTTTCTCAGCATGAAGGAAATATTAATCTCTCATGATATGGGACAATACGGGAAATTAATACAAAGTTCAAACAGATAAGGCTCCTTGATAAAAGCCCTCTGTAAAGCTGCTATGTGGTGTTGATTGTTGTTCTCATTTATGGTTACATATTTAAAGAGACACTAGTCATATCTCTGCTTATCATAAAGGTTATTATTATAATTATATATATATAATGTATATATATTATACATATTATAATATTATTATTAGGGTGATGGGCATGTGTGCTTTGTTTGACTCCACCTGAAATCTGCGCTACAGCACGTGTCGCTGCAGAACTCATTTCAAGTTGCCCATATGTAACATATTAGTCATAAAAGACCTTTGACATATCTATAGCTCCATGTCTTTATCTGGGAGCTTTAGATGTATCATTGATGTTAAGCTATTGGTGTCACAAAGGTAGAGCTGGTGGAACCCATAAAATGTTCTGAATATTAAAAGTTTAAAAAAAGGTTCAATAGTCAAGTTATGACTTTTTTGGACCGAGCTTCTGGAAGATAATAATCGTCAAACATTTAAAACACAATATGTTGTATGCACAACACATGCAACATTTTGTATTTGAAATGTTTGACAATTATTATCAATGCAACATTCAGTTTGACGAGTTCACTCATTTACTTGTTTGACCTTCAAAAGTATTATTGTCTGTATGAAGTAGTATTATCAATTCTCTGTGTCAAAACACACATGTTCAAATGAGCTAAATGAGCTGTGCTCACTTGGTGACCAGCTGATAATAATAATACAAAATAAAAAAGACTGATGATAAACATTAATCTCTTAAAGAAAATAAAAAATAAATCTTTAACCCCTGCTGTGCACCACAAGCACCAATCTGATGAGTTTATGCAAACATCTTCCTCTTTGTGAGCCTCAGGGCTGTCGAAGTGTGTCTGCAAAGCTAATCATTAAGGATAATAAAACGGAAGGTTATATCACCCCAAGTTACTTCAACCCCAGCCAACCTTGCCCTGGAGCTTGGGCCCAGACGAGCGACGAGGAGCAGACATGGAGCAGCAGCTCAACAGACCAACGTGGAGCCGGCAGATAGAGTTCACCCTGGCCGGCATCGGCTGTGCCGTGGGTCTGGGCAATGTTTGGAGGTTCCCTTATCTCTGCTACAGGAGTGGAGGAGGTGAGACACGTCACTGACGTCCTCAAACTGATTGTGTTGGAAATATATGCTCAAGCTGTTCCAAACTTACCTCCGTCTGCATTTCGTGTGAGAGTATGTGTGAAGGGTTCTCTCTGAAACCGTGCATGTACGGTTAGAATATGTGTGTGATAGTTGACCTGCCATCATGTTCCTTCAGGTGCCTTTCTGGTGCCATACCTGCTCATGCTAGTGGTGTTGGGGCTCCCTCTGCTCTACATGGAGCTGACTGTGGGTCAGTACACGAGGAGAGGGCCTGTCCACGCTCTGGCTACCGTCTGCCCACTCTTAAAAGGTGCTCCGTGGCATTCATTTGATTTCCCCACTCGCAGAACGAGATACAAACTGACAAATTGGCTTTTATCTTTTTGACAATGTATTGTGTTTGTCCTCAGGAGTGGGCATAGCATCGGTGGCCATCTCCTTCATCATGTGCATCTACTACAATGTGGTCATCACCTGGGCCCTCTATTATCTCTTCAGCTCCTTCCAGGCGCCGCTGCCCTGGCAGAACTGCAACAACACGTGGAACACAGCCAACTGCACCAACCACGCCACCAACAGCAGCTACTCCTCCACTGCCAGCCAGGAGTTCTTCAAGTAGGCTCTCCCCGCGTGGGAGGATGTGGGATTGTGAAACAAGACTAGATAATGATTAGATTTTAGCAGGAATACAAAAGCCCTGGTAGCTAGGCTGCTTGCACAACTACAACTCTGGTGATTATTTTGATACATGAGAATGAATTAGTTATGTGAGTTGAGGTGTGAGGTGTAGAGTTATGTAAGGTGAAGATGAATGGATAAGAGTCAGAGTTTTACGGCACTTTTAAACCTGATCACTCATCCTGATACAAAATGTTTAATCGTCTGCAGCAGTGGTTTACTCATTAACTTGTTTAGGGTTTTTTACGTAATGAATACCACAAGAAATCGCAGGCGTGAGCAGAGATGTGCAAAACGGGCTCCAGAGATACAGCCTTTTTATCCAAACGCGTGGGAATGAACTGTACGGGAGCTTCAATGCAAAGCACACTCTTGACTTGACTGACAAATCCATATTCTTAGTTTCATCTGTGAAATCAGAATGTCCCACTTCAGGTGGCAATAACTCAACATCTAATTATGTAACTATTTGCATCCTCGTGCAAACGAGAGAGGTTGCTGTCCACCAAATGTAAACTGGCATTTAATGTAAGATAAACACTTACAGGGAAAGAAGATAGCAAAGTATCGTAAGATGTGTTCAGTTTTGAGCCATAGTGTCAGATTTATGCAATTGTCTTTTTTACTCTTTTCGTGGTTTCTTTGAAGATATAAGATGCTGGAGCAGACTAGTGGAGTGGATGAAGCGGGAGTGGTCCGGTGGGAGCTTTTTCTCATCCTCGTTCTGGCTTGGGTTCTCATTTACTTTTGCATCTTCAAGGGGGTGAAATCGACGGGCAAGGTGAGTGAGAAGAGAGAGAAATCCGGACAAGGAGGCGAATACCGACCTGTGTGTTTGCAGGTGGTGTACTTCACGGCTCTATTTCCATACATCATCCTGATCGCCCTGCTGATCAACAACGCGCAGCTTCCTGGAGCTTTAGACGGAATATCCTTCTTCATCGTGCCAGAGTGGGACAAGCTGCTGTCAGTGGAGGTGTGAAGGGAGACGAGGAACTGGGAATCTGCTGGTTTTGTCTGTAGATTAGCAACAAACAGGCAGTGATGGTGGCTAGTGGATGATCACCCCTCTGTGTTACAGGTGTGGGTCAATGCTGCAGCTCAGATCTTCAACTCCATCGGGATTGGTTTCGGCTCCCTCATGGCCATGTCCAGCTACAACTCCTTCAACAACAACGTGCTGAAGTAATGCGACACAATCCTCATACACTCAGTGTTCTCCATCAGCAGTGACAACAATGATCAGTGGGCAGTAAGAAAGTTTTATGAACATAAAACCCCCATCTGCTTTCCCCACAGGGACGCCCTGACTATATCCATCATCAACTCCGTCACCAGCATCCTGGCAGGTTTTGTCATTTTCTCGGCCTTTGGATACATGTCCCATCTGCAGGGCATCCCTATCAGCGATCTGGCCGTGGATGGTAAGAAAGAAAGAAACTAGAGATAGGAAAGAATTGATCGCCAATGATTTTGGGCGTGTGGCAGGGTAATTACTCATGTACATTTAAAAAAAAAAAAGAAAGCGAGAAAGAAAGAAAAACAATGTTTTTCCTTTGAGAGGGTTAGGCAGTGTTATAAATCAGTACCCTTGCAGAGCAATGCTTCATGGTTCATTGTTATCATTCTTTTGTTTTTATGGGGAAGAAAAAGTCGAGCTGCAATCCAGTGATATAAGAGTCATGATAGCTACAGAGATACAATAAATGCATTCATACAAATGAATAAAAAACATTATATTTTGGAAAAGCAAGTGGTGCATTACATTAATACCATCAGTATGCTGCGTTCCAATGCATGCTGCTCTACAGATGTTGATACATTCTCCATATATTGCTCTTTACATGACAATTTTGTATAATTGATTTTTTACTGTTTCCATCAACACGGCCACACTGTCAAATCCTGTGTGTTTGTTGCATTCAGGTCCAGGGCTGGTTTATATTGTTTACCCCACAAGCCTTTGCCAACATGCCAGTGTCTCAGCTGTGGGCTGTGATGTTCTTCTTCATGCTGCTTTGCCTTGGACTGGACAGCGAGGTAGTTAACAGGGGGGGGGGGGGGGGGGGGGGGGACAGTACCCCTTCAGTTATAATATAATAATATAATAATTCTTGTTTCTTCTCTGTCAGTTTGCGATGGGTTGAAGTGATGGTGACTAGTCTCATGGACGAGTACCATCAACGTCTGATGACATTCTTCAAGCGTAAGGAGCTGTTTGTTCTTGCTATCTGTGGTTGCGGCGTGCCCTTCTGGGGATCCCCTTGGTCATGCAGGTACGAACTGGGATTTTACCGGATGAGCTCGAACCAAAGGGTATCACATACTAACGAGCACGTCTCTCTTCAGGTGGGCATCTATGTGTTCCAGCTCATGGATCATTACACTGCCATCGTGTCCATCATGTTTCTTGCGTTCTTTGAGGTCATAGCCATCTGTTGGAGTTACGGTAAGCAAATGTTGTGTTTCTGTTTCTCTGCGGACAATTAATGGAATGTGCTAGGCCACCCCCCTCCGCCCCCTTGGAGGCCATGGGTAGACTATCATTCTCAATGCCAGATGTTGTAAAAGGTCTGGGAACAATGCAAAAAGAATGTGCAGGGCTGTTAACTGAAGCAGCTCTCCACGTGCAGGAGTGAGACGACTTTCAGACAACCTCCAGGAGATGACCGGGAAAGGGCCCAACATCTTCTTCAGACTCTGCTGGCTAATAGTTGCTCCTGTGCTGATTACGGTAAGCCCACGTGATTTAGATTCTTGATTTCCTGAACCAACACTGAGATCCATCTGAACGTGTCACCTTTACATGTTTCTTCTTGTGGGCAGGTCATCTTGATCTTCTCCATAGTCCAGTTTAAACCAGCCCGCTATGGGGACTACGTCTTCCCTCCCTGGGCTCAGGGGGTCGGCTGGGTCATCGCCATGGGCTCCATCATCTGGATTCCTTTGGGTGCCATTCACACATTGTGGGTGCTACCTGGCTCATTCATGCAGGTGACACACCTTATTATTTTCTATATGTCTTTCTTTCCAGTCCAAATGATTGGAGTTACAGCAGTACCCACGTACACGCGTTGCTACGCCAAGCGATGTGATAATGCTATCAGTGCTATTTCTCCTACAGAAACTGAAGCTGTCCATCACACCATACGCCCTGAATAAAAAGCCCAAAATGCCGTACTATGAGAGAGGAGGAGAAACACATCCGGGTCTCGCTGTCATCTTCTCCGACATCCAGCTGCCTGAGAAACCTCCTCTTCAGACTAACCTGTGAAGGCTCTTGACCGAGAGTGGAATTGTTTGCTGTTAGTTTTAAATCCTCAACAAACATACTACAAAAGAATGCGCTACATGATAGCGGGAATGTACTGCTTGTATTATATATTGAAATGCACATTTTTGTGAGACTATTAATTTAATTTGCTGTTGTAAATTTGAGGTTTTGTTGCACTTCTTTTATGTGAAAAGACGTTGTGAAAAGGCAGCGTTTGGGAATCCGTTGGTGTTGTGTACATCTTTTAACACCCGGCCAACGTTGCGCTCCAAATGACGGACACACACACACACACTTGCTAAGGGTGCCATCTCTTGGCCATGTCTGCTGATGCAAGTATGAGTGTCGATAGTGCTGAGGTCAGTAACTGTCCTTAGAGATACATTTTAGCCAAGAAAATGATAAAGTAATGCCACCATTCCCAGTTCACACAGCTGAACTACTTTAGTTGAAAACATAAACCACTGTGGACCAATTCATTGTGGCTGACTCATTTATTAGGTCAAATACAACTCAGGGCACTGCTAATAAAGATGATACACGCAGTGGTAAACAGGGGAGTACACGGGCCCATGCAATAATTCATGTAAGTTGTAATAAAAGCCCAGTCAAAAAGTCCACAGCTTGTGATTTCTACAATGACTCTAAAACAGTCTGTCCGATGAACATAACAGACCATAATTCACTTCTGGGCAATTCTTTTTATTATATTTATTCATTGAAGGAGAGATTTCATCTGTGAGGTACACATTTCGAGGGTAGTATACATGTACATGTTAGTGTCTTCTCCTACATAAGTTGCCAGTGTTTCATTCTTGTAATTCCTCGTAAATGAATCCAAAGTGCAAAGAACGACTGAAGTTACACAGGCAAGAAAAGGTGAAGAGTAGAAACCCAGACAAGTACACCTGTGCCCCCCCCCACCCCCGATCACTTATGAGTGGTTGAAAGCCAAAGGGTAACTGAATGCGTTTGTGACAACATACGGTGAGTAGAAGTGGCAGCATGGACAGACTGATGTTAGTGACAGTGGGTACTGTCTATGGTTAGTGTGTACGAGACCACATCTAGCTATGATCAAAAGTTTAAACATTTATTCTAAAAAAAAGAAGAAGATTTAAACAAAAAACAAAACCGTTGTCACTCTTATAAACAGCAATTACTCTTTCCATTTAATTTCAAAAAGATATGTCATGTGACCTACAAAAACAGAGACAAAACATGTGCAATCAATGGCATACTCTTCCCTCTGAAGTGATGCTCGTGCGGATGACCACACGGCCCAGCAGCAACTCTCTGCTCTGCTATTGGTTCCTGCCGTCGTTTGGAGTCGGCTCAGTTCAGGGACAGGGCTCGACGCTTCACAAACACCAGGTTGCTGCATTCAGTAGTATTTTCGCAGTGGTTTACAAAGTCCACGCCCCTTCATTTCCTCGCACAGCCTCCTTAAGGCTCAAGCCCTCTTTGACCAACACAGCTGTAGTTGATTTGTTTTTAAACACCCCCAGCCCCCCCCCCCCCCCCCCCCCCCCCCCCCTTGCCCAGCAGAGGTCGCTATGGAGTCCGCCATGGCTGCCGTCTTGTCTGCTCCTCCTCCAGCTTCCTGCTCCACTGCTATGACACCTGCTCTACTGGCCTCATCTGCACGTCTCCAATCTGGTGACACAAACAGAAGAAATCAATACAGAAACCAGCCGCCAAGCAGCTGATTAATTTCATGTCTGAAAGCTATATACACACACGCACACACGCACACACGTCACACACGCACACAGCACACGCCACACCTGGACATGAGGAGGGGCACTGAGAACAAATGTGACTGCACTGGCTATGTCTTCTGCTTTCAAACACTGAAAAGAGGAGAAAGGAGTTATTAGTGATGCAACAGCACTCTGGTATTTTCACTTTGTGCAATGCATCTCGTGACTTCAAACGTGCGCTCTTACTTTCATACTCTCATACACTGCAGCTGCTTTCTCTGGATCACTGTTGTGGTGCCGGAAGGCAAACTCGGTCTCAACTATTCCAGGAGATATACACTGCAGGGAAGGCAAATGCGTTGGAAAAAACGTTCACATTTGCTGCTCACACGCCGACAGTTTGGTTGAAGCTGAATGACTCTCTGTGCGTGGAGTCGTTTATGGCCGACTAACACAACCCTGACAACAGCGAACGTACCGTGGCTCTGATGCGGGTGTTTGCTTCTCGGAGCTCTTGCCGTATCCCCTCAGTCAAAGCGGTCACCGCGTATTTAGTGGCACAGTAGAAATGCGTATCGGCACTCTGCACCACTCGGTGCCCACTCATACTGTAACGGGGTAGGACGGGAGAGACCACGTTACTTTAAATAACTCTACTTCCATACTTCTGGAGCAAGATTTACACATTTATTTGTATGGTTGAATATCATATACAGTGTCTCAATGCCTCCCACAAATATATAGTTTAAATCAATTAATAGATCCGTACAATTCAACAGGGTTATAATAGATCCTCACATTGTCCCTTTTCCAGGCTCACAATGGGCTTTACTTAAAGCCTGCAAGATTTAAACCACCTTGAACAAGCTGGCTGAGGTAGTTTCAGAACAATCTATACATTTGTTCTTGGATCCAAAAAGGTGTAGCTTACCTGTTAATATTGATGATGTGGCCATCGTCCACATTCCTCTCCTTCATCGATTTGTATGCCTCCCGGGTGCAGATAGACAAGGCCAAGACGTTCACCTGCAGGGGCAAAGGAAGGCATCAGCTTAATGCATGTCTCAGTTTCCATCGATCTCTGTGTGCACTACACGATGAAGCTAAACTCAAGTTGATAAGGAATGTGATTTTCGCAATATCTAAGAATGCCATGTGATGAAAGTGAATCAGCTGACTGATGTTCGGGGGACCAGCTGAACCTGCTGGTCCGGTCCAACTTGTGGCTTCAAGCTGCTCCCGTGGTGACATTGATAGACGGCAGGTTAAAGCCAACGTTCGGTGGCAAGATAGGGGGAAGTGACCAAACAAGGTCAGCGTACAGATTAAACACAGGCTAAAAATACACTGCTGTACACATTCATGTGGGCTGCCATGACAACAGATGGACGAGCGTTACGAATGCAGGACTCGGGAGGCAGGGACTTTGGAGCTCGATGAATCCCAATGTGAGGTTTAAACAAGAGAAATACTGCTGGCTTTCATTAGTGGGCCTCTGCTTGTGCTTCTCCTCAGAGCCAATGAAGCAGCCTCTGTGAGAGGAGGTGATCTCTGTGTGTGTGTGTGTGTGTGTGTCCGCCTGCACATTTCTGCTTTTACTCTAACGCACGACAACGCTCTACAAACACAACCACTTCCAATCACATTGGGCAAACTGTTTCAGCTCCTCCTTCTGCCTTTCTCTGGTTGAGTAGAGCCCCATTAAAAATCAATATGACATAAACGGAAGAGGATAATTCTGACCAACGCTACTCCAAATAAATACACCGGCTTGTTTCAGCTCAATATATATTTGTGTGTCTGTAATGATCCACCCACGTCAATCATGTTCCTCCAGCCCTCAGTCTTTCCGCTGAGCAGGGGCTCACTGTGGGCCAGTCCGGCGTTGTTGATAGCACACGTCCACGCCCTTGTGTAGCGTCCTTGATGGCTGAAAACATGGACAGGATCTCCTCCTCGTTGGACAGGTCACACTTGTAAGGGATCAGCGTGCCGCTGTAGGCTGCACTCTGACATTCTGCTGCCAGCTTCTGAAAAAACACAAAAGAAATCGGACCCAAGTTAAACAAACATTTGCCAGAGGATAATAACCACAGAAATACTCGCGCAACAAGTTGTGATACATTGACAATCAGGACCGAGACACTGTTTGGACAAGATCTAGAAATGATTAGCCCGCAGAATCATAATTAAGATGGATAAACACCCTACTCGCTCAGACATGAGCGTGCAGACATAAAAATCAACACCACATCAGTTGAGGGCGGAGAGCGCCGGCCTGACGGCGCCACTGAAGCCACAACCAACATATCCGAGTGCACCTAACAAAATGCATATGAACCGATGGGATGCCTCTTCCTTCGGGTTCCAGCTGGGCTGAGCCTGCTGCAGGCTCCTCTCCAAACCAGGTCAGCTGGCTGCTGTGGGGTTTGATGCAAACTGACACAGATCCCCCTGCCAGGCACAGCTGCGCCAGTCACCTGATGTCTCGCTCGGGTGCCAGTCAGACAGGGGGGTGGGGGGGGGGGGGGGGGGGGGGGGGGGGGGGGGCCAGAGCTGCTGGTAGACCGAGATGATGCACAGCACGGTATGTACTGAATGTTTAGAAAGTCCACCGTGGATGTACTAAAGGAAAAACTAACCTCGAACAAAAGATCCCTGTGCCCCTGCAATAATCAGAGTGAGGACATATTTTTGGTGTTGGTCTTATTTGATGCAGAAAACTGGACATTACAACCATTTGATCTCAGTGCATTTGTTAGTTCCTAAGTACCCCTGGTACATGTGGGGTTTGATCTCAATTCACACATGAGGAAACCGCACAGGCTTCTTTCCACATTCAAAGAATCTGCAGACACCACCTTCTGCTACAACATGTAACATGTACATTCAGAGCAGCATGTGACATATTGAGGGTAAGGCCGTAAAAAGGTAACCCAAAAAGTTGGCAACTTTCCAACTATTTCTTCAAGATCCCAAACACTTTAAAACATTCCTGATGCATGGATGTTGAGACCTGAATCTTGCTTTATGGGCAGAGCAAAGCACGTTGTAAAGTAAACATATTAATCATAGCTCACAATGTTGAGCCACTGTGGTGCAAACTAATCCGAGAGCTGAGGCAGCATGATCTGATGCCTTCTGCAATGTGGCGGACAGTTTATACAGCCGAATTAAATGAACGTGAGCAGAAGAGAAAGGTAATCACTCATCACATGGAGTAGTGTGGATCAATGTGACTAATGTTGGGGGATTTTCTGTTAAAGGCCTGACATCTGGACATAAGCAGATACAGCACATCTGCAGATTGTGGCAGCTGCTGCAGCCGATCCTTAAGGGAACGAAGTATACTTGTGTGAAGCCTGCTTTTTGTAATCGGTAGTGAAATTGGATTGAAGGATCTTCTTCTTTTTTTTTTTTAAAACAAAACATGTAATAGAGTGAATGCATCCTATCTCACACTTGGAGTCTGCAGATTTCCTTTGCTCTTCTTCTAAGCTGTTTAACTGGGATTATCCAGAGTGAAGGCATTACCCGAATAAAGCTGTCAAAATGCTAAAACACTGAAAACACTTGTCTCATCTGTAAAGCCTTAAAACCAGCCCCTTTTGCCCGTGGCGGGGAACCGTTCCCTTTTGCCCATCACCTTGAATGCGAGGCTGTGATCCCTGGTCGGTTCAGACATTAAAGTTAAGTATCTGAACTGCCTTTAGACCAAATATCTCCACTTCGCACCCTCCCGAATCCCTGAAGGGACAGGCTCTCCGGCAGGAAGGAGCAGGCAGACGACTAATGGAGAGGCTCTTCTTTATTCAGAAAGGAGGACATAGAGGGGGAGCCATGCCAGCCTTTTGTTCGGAGGGGGAGAATTAGTTGTGTTGCTGAGGTTTAAGTGGGAGCAGCAGAGCAAACCGGCTGTGATCTTGGTCCAACTGCAGGAAGTCTCAGGCTGTGAATCTCTGCGTGTGTGTGAGTTCTGGCACCAGCTCCACCGCCGTGACCAGTACCCGCCCTCGCACTGGCCACGCCTACAGCAGTGGCTCTGCAGCACCCTGCCCTACAGATAAGGCAACAGCAACACAGTTGGCAAATGCACCCCACACACAATTCAGTCATCACAAAACCAAACGAATACACTGGAGATCTGCAGGTGAAGATTTTTTGGGGTGTCACACCTTTTTAAGACGAGAAAAAAAGAAAAGCTGAACATATCTTGATGACAGACGGCAGAGCTGCTAAATGAGCCCTGAGGAAACACATCAAACCGAAGATAATTATGTTTAAAAGGCAAAGTGTACTTGACACACCGAGAATTAATTAAAAGCTGCATCAGAATCCAACGTCATTTCTTCCCCCTCTCATTGCAGCCTTCACACTCAACTACTTGGTGTACTAATCTTGTATTTCTTTTTTTTTACATAAAAAATGTCCATATCAACTGTATTATCAGTTACTCTCACATGGTTTTGTTCGTGGTCAGTTATAAAAAGACCGCACATGCGTACATAGAGCTTGGCAACTTTAAAAAAAAAAAAAAAAATCACTGTTTGCTATTACCCAGACAATCTTGATAAGGCCGACACCGAAGATAAAGAAATTAAAAATTGTACAATTCAAAAGACAAATGATGTTACAACCGGCCATAAAGCCTTTGCATGTCACAGTAAAGGGTGTGCATACACCCACGCAGCACGAACATGTTTACATGCCTACATAGGTCACATTCACAGGCGTTGAGCCCTGCAGGGAGCTGTTATATAAGCTCCACAATGCATAGGAGACTCCTGTCCCACACCATGGTTATCAATCATTCCCCCCGCTCACGTGGAACTGGTGTGAATGGATCGGCGAAACAACTCGCTGGAGAAGTGGGAAGGGAGAAAAAAAAGAAAAAAGAAAGATGCCAAAACGCTAAAAAGGCAGACAAGAACTAAGTGGTGAGCCAGATCAATAGCACAAGGCGGCAGCCATGAGCGGACAGCGCAGAGAAATTAGATTTGTCTCAGGTTGATTCAGGGGGTCTCGCAGACAAGAGATGGATTGTGTTTTAGGCCCCCGTGCCCCCTCTTAGAAACTGCTAGGTGGTTACAAATAAATCAAAACGTGTAGCCAAAAAAGAAAAAAAGAAACTCTCCTCTTAATCCCCCCTGTCCCAACTCTTAAGTACCTGTGACACACACACAACTTTTTTGCCTGTCAAAATGCATTCTCATCCTCATTACCGACACCGTTGTCCAGTGCTTACAAACAGTGTGCGGAGGGAGGGAGGAGTAGAGGGCTCGGGTTGGCAGCCACAAAGTGAAACAGAAGGAGGCGGAAAACAAATCCTGAGGCCCAGTGCACCAAAGATGATCAAAACACATTCAGATTCCAGTGCGAGTTGTACTATGAGAAGGAGAAGAGGGAAGATCCCCTCCCCCCCAAATGATGAATTCACATTGAGGCTAATTTAGAGCCAATATCTTCGCGAAGCCACGAACGAAGAGATACAAAAATGTGTAGAGAGAGCGTGATGTTTTCACTAGGAGCCGCTCCGCAGAATAAACAAGTGAAGGGGAAACGCATTCCTTGTTTGTCGGTTCCTTTTCTGAAAACAAACTAACAAGAAGGTCTCTGAGAAATCTTTACTGTAGCCCCGTCGCTCCCTATCCAGCTGAGCGACTTACGGTGTGACAGAAAGATAGCCGGAGCACAATCGTACCGAGCGTGGGGGTCAAAGGTGAGGGGAGGTTATCGGGGACATTGGTTGATTAAAAAATAAAATAAAATAAATATATATATATATATATATATATATATATGTAAACAGATATGTAAAACAGAGTTTCTCCACAAAGAATCACACACACACACAATCACAACATCTTGTAAACCAGAGATGTGCTCATATGTTTTTTTGTGTGGAAAAACAAAATGACTGATGGACTAAATAAATCTTCATTTACTTCGACCAGAACGACAGACTAATGGAGTAAAAGGGGGCGGCCCTACTCGGCTGTATAACAGCATTGCAGCAGAGGGGACGGTTATGCAATTACCTCTTCTTCATGCGCACTGAAAGACTGCCACCAAAAGGTCCAAAGGTCTGACCGGGCAGTTTTACAGCACTTCCTTCGGGACAGTGATCAAGACAAAGAGATAAGAAAAACAATTACACTCTTTGATGGTAACGACACTCATTGACAGACCTCTGAGGAGTTCCAATCAAGGACTACGTTTTAACCCTTCACCCAAATGACCGTTGAACCTAAAACAGGGTGCCCGAGTAAATAAAGAAACTAAACATTGTCCGTGATAACAGGCGTTCATAATCTTGAGTCTCGACTAAAGACGGTGCATGCTGCGAGGGGTTATTGTGCAGCAGACTGGAGTAACCAGTGTGGTGGCATTTCACTTTCCAAACAAAGTGATTGAAATCAGGAGGGGGCGGCAGCACGACTTCTTTTCAAATGACAGGAAACAGTGGGAGGATGCGCACAATACTTCAAAAGATGAACTACAGAAACCTTTCGTCATTTTTGGCATCATATGATTTTTAAAAAAGTGTCTCTCTGGTTGTCTTGTTTGTAGTTGAAACACGCTGAGGAGTGAAGCTTCCTTCTGGTGAACCAGCATCCATCACGTGGCTCATGTGATGAGTGAGTCCTGCACCTGACGCCGGCCATCTGTACAGCAACTTTTGCTCTCATCGCGGGGGCCGTAGCTGGCTGGAGCTACGAGCCGCAGCATTAAGCACGCTGCGTCTCAGACAACGAGAGCCCAGAGCAGGCCACAAAAACGATCACGTCATGATCGGACGAGTCCAAAAAAGAAAAACCTTTTCAAGCTGCGCCAGCCCGAGCTCGGTCTTTCCAGCTTGTGAACTTAGAATAACCAGAAAATGTTTCCAAAAATCAAACAAACACCCAGCAACTAATCCAATTTGGCCACAGTCGAAGCGACAACAATCCAAATTGCATTCTTTCTCGGCAAGCCCCCCACCGTCCGTCCCTCCCTCCCTCCCTCCCCCCCCTCCCCCCGACCTTTAATGGGAAAACTGAACTTGACGAACTCAACTTGTCTCCGTGCTCGTGTCGTAGACTCAGAAAATGCTTCCACCGTAGAGAGCTTTCCTTTGCACTCTGCTTAGTCTCCACTACAAATAAACATTCAATAATGTGCCGACCTGCTTCTGTTGTTGCACTTAGCGTTTGTAAGGTGACGCCCCCCCCAGCCCAACGCACATCTGAGGCCTCCCCTTGCGCATGAAGATGCACTCTCACAGAGAGGAGATTTCCAGAAAGTCTTTAACAGGACAAGAAGTGACAGGGGGGGGGGGGGCATCAATGCCGGTAAACCGTACACCTAGAAAGGTGATAAGCACGGAGAGGACAGCCCAGCGGTGGCGAAGGGAGAGCAGCTCACAGGGGTCACTGAGCTGTCGAGACCAATCAGACTGTAAATCATAGGAGGCCCAGGGGATTTGGTAGAAGTAATTAAAAACACTCCCGACATGAGCGGTGGGAGGAAAATGTACAGTACTGCACTGTCGTAATACAGGTCTGAGACAACATCCTTTGCTCCAAAGTTATGGCCAGAATCGGAGGTCGGTTCTCGCAGACAGTGAGAAGGAATGAAGAAGAGAGACATCTCATCCGCCTGCTCTTGAGGGCGTATAAATCGTCCCTCAAGCGTACAAAACACCCTGCACAAATTGCACATGAGTCTGTCAATTTGGAAGAGGTGAAGGAGAGGTTGGAACTAATGTCAAGGTGACAATGTGCCGAGGTCAGTGCCGTTTGCCCATCACAGAGATAAATGAGACCGATTTCTTATCAGCATCATCTTCCCTTGCGCCATCATTCCGTGTCCTTTGGGAGGATTCACATATGAAGAAACGCTGCGATTTGTCGCGTTGGTGACAACGGAGCTTTTCCTGGGGGCAGAATCCACGGGAACGTGACAGATTATTAGTCGGGTATACGTCTTTGTCAGCTCTAGTGGAAAAAAACGTGCAGTCAGTGGAAAAGCGTTCTGCTTGGGTAAGACAACAGCTCGGGAGCCCGAAGAAGGAGCCGCGAGCTAACTTGATGAGCTCAGGAAAACATCGACATGGGTGAAATAAAAAACGCAACTGTGCAGGTGAAGATAGCGGTGCTGTGACAAGTGACACAGCAAAAGAGCCCGTCACGACCGGGCGATTATATAAAGAGGCGAAATGGGATTTTACAATATAGAACAATTCAACAGCCATCCAACTCTACATTTTGCACATCACACAAAACTAAATAAAGAAGCACAGAGACAGACTAAAAGAGAGATAGAAACACAAAGTGAGGCAGAGGTTTGAGACAAAGAGCCTTTCTGGAGTGAAATCTATTCACCGTGAACTCACAGGACGGGCTGTCCAGACAACTCACAGGAAGGTGGTTGAGACAGCGTCGGGTTTGCAGGCGAGTGAGACACGGATTGTCTTTTTATTGTGTCACCTCGGCTTTTGAAGCATGACTGAGTGGCTTTTACCTCCCGCAGAACGGGCACCAAATCGAAGTTGGTCAGCCAAGGTCTTAAATTAACCTTCTGGCTCACAATGGCTTCAAGTTTGAATTCAGGATGTACTCACTTGCATAAAAGTGCAGTGGCTCCTGCTTTGTGCAGCGCTACATTAAGAGGCAGCCGATTGGTAACTTTGACAAAACCATTTTCTTTTAAACATGCAAAGACCTGAAACTTAATTTAACCAATGTATTCAAGTGCTATTCCCTCAAAAGGCCGTCAGCAACTACCGTCCAAATTTGGAGAAAACATGCTCCTGGTTTGAGTATCCCACGTTTGTCTTTATTGTTGAGCAGAAATAATTTGACGTAAATCATCTTCTTTGTATAGATTCCATGCAGATTATCTTGACCAATCTCTTGCTAACCCCAAATCTGTTTAGCATTAAAAGCCCACAAATTATGTTTGCTAAATTTATCTGATCTAAAATTGCAGCCGCCAAAGCTTTGAATTTGAGAGATGCGGCTATTGTGGCCTCAAAACACCCAGGACATGTCTGTTGCACTTACAATACAAAAAGATGGTGTTTTTTTTCTTCCACAGAGGCGGATGTTCTCTCTGCATTTAGCCTGTGGGACTACTTGACAATTTATAACCTCGACAGAAAAGTAATTCTGCCCTGTAAAAGAAAAAATGCTCTAGAACATTGAATCATTCAAATACAGGCTGTGTAGAGATTGTAGATGGAGGATTTTATTGACCAGGGAAGAAGGAATAACTATGTTTTTATGTTTCTTGTTGACCTACATTACAACAATCAATTTTCGCACACTTTCATATAGATTCATAACAGAGTTATGGAATTACCCTGCCAGAAAAGCAAACAAATAAATGGTAGTCTTAAATCTAATATTATTAGATTTGTTGTGACAACTCACTGTATTTAATACTGCATCGCGTTGTGCTCGTAAGCAGATATAACAAACTCAACATATGGGCTATGTGGGCCAGACTGCTTTCAACCAGGAGCTTTAGTGGATGTGCTCTTCCACAGATATGAGCTCAGACAGAAAAGAAGTCTTTAAACAAGAAGAAAAACACACAGTTCTATTAATTCCAGAGAGGATCCATCCCTCCGTTGTTTCTATGGCGACCTCACTGCGAACGCTAAATGGCACACTTTTCGACGGCACTGTCCTGTGCACGGAGGCCACTTCTAAACATGTTATGTCCCCAAACAACATACTGTGAAGAGAGCGTTCTTCCAGGGAAATAAAAGTGTCTCCCACCGGCCTCTCAGGGTTTCACACAGTTAATGAGAAGCTGTGCTGCTGCTACTTGGACGTCGTCGTCTCCATTCCTGCACAGAGCCCATGGTGACCACACGGCTCCCTTCAGCTCGCTGCTCTCCTGCTGCCAACTCTACGGTCTCTCAGACAGCGAAAACAATGCTGCAGCCGGGACTCCCCACCCGGCTTTCTGCATGTTTTATTTACGCTGAAAGCTCCAACATTTGAATACATTTACCCGTTCATCGATGTTTTATCTGGTCGACTACGAGCTGGAATATTGCGGTTGGGCAACGCTGACATCAAAAGCGAAAGAAAAAAAAGTTAAACACCAAAATGGAAGCCACAAACAATGACTTAGTGATGGACACTTGCCCTCTCCACTAGCAGCATGCCAGGTTTGGCACGAATACAGTAAAGAACCCGGTTTACGTTGCACACAGCACAATATCGGCTTTGTACCCCAACGCACAGACAACTCTCTGAGGTCTTGTTCAATGATGACATCTGTCTCAGAATGGGAGCGACATGACACTCCACACAACCCGATAAACAGTTTGGCCAAATATTTAGTTAGTTTAATGTCTCATAATCCATAAAGAATAGTGAAGATTGTTCTGGCTGTGATCACCTCTTAAATGCCGACTGATTGTATGAATAAAAAAAAAGTTTCAAATGTTATGACCTTGTTTTTCAACAGACAGTGGCTGAAACAAGCTGCTGCAGTTAACTATTGACAGCAGGGCCCATGTGACCAGAGTATGAATGGAGGGAGGCTATCTATTACGCAATTCACACTCACTCTATGCATGTATGGACATGGGTGGGTGTGTGTGTGTGCGTGTAGTCAAGGTGGAAAAAATGCCTAGGCTGAAGACCCAACTGAAATATGTAAGAGAAAAAACTAAACAACTTTGAAATGACTTACGCGCTTCTTGTAATTCATGCTTTCACACCATCATCAGCAGAGTTCTTGAATCTATTGCTACAATGTTCAGTTTTTGACAAATGTTGTTATTGTGAACTGTAAACCGCAGTAAACGCCAAAGTAGTACTGTGTGGCTTCCTCAAGCTTGATGTGAGGAAAAAGTAAGTCATTTATATGACTACTATAATCAAATGTAGCGTGTGATGCCTTATTCACACAGGTGGATGCACTTGGGTGACATTCTACCGTTCAACACCTAAATGTTCAAATATGACAGTGTTGTTAACAACCACAGGCCTGCTAAGCTACAGCACTCTGCTCTAAACAAAAACACATCAGCTGTCTAAAAGCCGTGTGAATGTAGGCCTCCGGCAGCCCAGTGCTGGAAGCTGGGGCGAGTGGAGGCTTAATTATTGGCTGACAAGATAAGCAAGGTGCACAGCCTTATGGCTTATGGTTAGGCAAGAATTAGAGGGGTGGGGACACTGTCTTCCAGTCTGTACTCCCAACAATTAATTATTATTTTTAATTACAAGCTGGTTCAATATGTGGATGACAGATTGAACATAAAGTTCAAAACATAAAATCAACACTGACACTATACATGACAATGTGTGTGTCTATGTAGACTGGATAATGTTTGTTCCAAACCCCATCATAAATGAAAATCACGAAACAAAAAGGGAAATCAAAGAAGTTGATCAATACAACAGTTTGTAAAGTGACATTTATAAAGGGCCGGGTTGCTGTAAATGGATTGTCTAAAATGCATTCATGGTTAGATAAGGTAGAAAGTTGGATCAGCCCGAAACGTATGATCGGAAAAGCTGTTCATGTACACTAGACAGGACATAATAAATATACATTTGGTGTCTCACAAGACTGGAGACGCCCTGGCACCCCATAGGCCTCCACTGACACCTCTTTGGAAACTATGGTGAGGTAATGAGACTCCACCTGAACAGACAGTGTATCACCTCAACACTGTCGTTGGCTGGAAGGATGGCAAGGTGACCCACCAGCTCCTGTCCCACAACGGCCCGTTGTTGGCAGGTATCTCCCTCTCTGAAATGTAACTTAGAAAGACCTACTGTGTCCCTGCCAGCTCTGTAAACGCTGGTCTGCTGCTGCTGACCCTGACCTCTAACCCCACTGCAGAAGGTCAATCAAAAAGAGAGTGATTTTATCAAAAAAGGATTTATAATAGAGATTTTTACAGATTAAGGGGGTTGCGGGATGTGCAGAGTAATGCTGGTTTAGGAGCATCGCATTTGCCTCATTTGGTGTGTGTGTGTGTGTGTGTGTGTGTGTGTGTGTGTGGGGGGGGGGGGGGGGCACCTGTAATATTCATAAAATATCTGGAAAGATAGTCGGGATTTAGCTGACGTCATGGTTTTAGATCTTATACAGTACCTACGGTATAGCTACCACATTAGTCGTTTTGGATTAAATATTATTCAAATATATTATCCCGGGTCCGTTAAAAAACTATTAATACTTATTCTTTCATAACACTGGCGGAGGTTACCCGACGTTACAGTTACCAGACTTCATTTCAACGGCCGGTTCCCCGCAGTTCACCAGCCGTCGGCGGCCGGTGGCTCGAGGTTTCTCGCTGAAGTTGTGGAGCTAATGTTAGCTAACAGTCCCGTTGGTTAGCTCAGGTTGTTGTTGCTCTAAACACAGCTAGCTTATCTTTCGAGGTGTTGACGATAGTAAATTAAATGCCCCAACCTCTATTTTGTCGACATTCCTGGCGCAGCCGACCACCCGCATGCCTTGCTGGACCAGCGCCCGGGCAACAGCCGCTCCAATGCCCACCGAGGCTCCGGTCACCAGGGCCACTCTGCCTTTCCACCGCTCCATCTCCTCCCCGCCGCCGCACTGTCTTCCCCGGTGCTGGACACGAAACCACAGCTCCTCGTGCTGGTCCTCTGTCGGCTCCGTTCAAGCTGTCACAGCCGCGGATATCAGGAGTGATGGGATGTGCTCGAAATGAGGGATGCGGCAGCTACAGCCTCCTGTGTCAGTCCGCCCAGCATCCAGGACAGCGACGGACAGTGTGCCTGAGCCCGGATCCATGCGCTCCTCCAGATGAAATATGAAGAGCCCTGGCGTGAGTAAATGTTTGGCTCATACCACCTCCCACTTTCTTTTTGAGCCCTGGTGCGGAGCGGCCGCGAGTGCTCCCCGTGGGTTGTCCTCTAGCGCCGCCTACTGGGCATAACTCAAATAACAAAATAAGTATTTCCCAAAATCACACACGGTTTTTTTTTAATGTAAAAAAAAAAAAAAGAACAGCAGTAAATTAAGTAGTTTTGATAGTTATGTTATTTTTGAAATTAGTCCTTAGTGATGCGATATTTTAGGAGGCGTCTATAAAACAAAATATGACAAGTGTTAAAATAGAAACATACATTGAGATATATCTATACAATTAATTTAAAACCTTTCTGGTTTGTTAATTAGTAGGTAATTAAGTTTAATCACAGAATAAGAACACTAATCTTCATCCATCTTCTAAAATCTAAATATACATGAGCATTTGAAGGTCAATAAAAACACAGTAACAAAATGATAATGCATATTAATAAATATCTTTTATTTTGTAAATTTTTCACATTGCACGCTTAACTTTACACCCAATTCCTCATTACAAATGGATGTTTATTCTCTGTAAAATCTTTATATTTAGAATTTCTGTACACATTTATTGGTACAACCTTCACCACTAAACTGACGTGTCACCAAAGAGAGAGGGGAAAAAAAGAAAACATAAAATGTATCCCGAATATCACAGCTTGCAAAGAAGAGAGAGATTAAGGATTCCACTGTGCTCCAACCCGACAACCGTTACCCTACAGAGGATCAACAACAAATAGCTAGGCTTGGTCGAAGAGAACAAGTACATGTGAGGAAGTGGCCAAGAAATGATGGAGAAGTGTGTTGGTGTGCAAGTGAAAAAGAAAGAGAGAAAGACAGATGACCAACCGAAAGTTAGAATCACGTTTACTTTAAAAGGAGAAATGTCTGATCAAGACATCACATGTATTTCATCATTATATCTTTTCTAAAGATGTTGCAGCAGTGGTCACAAGTGTTTTCCCCAGGGGTAGGTGCCATTAGTGCACTTAGTTGACACTGGTGGTGGTAAACCACTTTCCACAGACTGGCTTACTCCACTAAGTGGCATGGCAGTAGTTGGAGAACTTCTCCTTCAGGAGTTGTCTGTACTGGAGGCGGTTGTTGTAGAAGGACCGGTTTCTTTCCAAAAAGGCCTGGATTTCATCCTGCGTCAGACAGTTCTCTTCATCTGAAGTCACTTCTGAATCCTCCTGTGTCAGGAACACAGCCGTGCAGGCGGTTACATGAGAGCCACAATCAAACCAGTGTATTCATTCATTCATTCATTCTCATGAGGAAAAAAATAAAATGTAGTCAAATATAAAGAATACGATTTCATAAAGCAGATATATTTGTACTTTGCCAGTTCAAGAGCCTCATCATTGTGCATAAAGGCTCAGTAGCATGACAGAGCCGTAACCAGTCAAATTGTCTCCTATCTTTGAGTATCTTAAACTACTTTTCTCACTGACCAGAAGCTCCTTGAGACTTGCGTTTCCCTCTGGAGGCCTCGCATCAAGGCTGAGGTTAGCTCGAGTTGCTGCCCACGGTAATCGCAGCACAATGCTGGCGAATGCGTCGCCACATAAGGAGGAAAGTATTTCTTTGGTTTGGCAAGTGTGTGATGATGGAGGACTGTGGCCTGTCACGTTCCCATCCGACATGCAACCGTCGCCTTTTTGTCCCTGTGGAAATATGCATACTTTAGATGAGACATAGCGTTAAATATTCCGCTCAGGATATGAATTCTACAGTTTGTTCGCCCACCTGATCGTTGCATAAACCCTTGCCCTTCCTTTTCTTCTTTTTACTCTTGCATTGAGCGTTTTCCACAGAGTGTGGCCAGCAGTCCACACAACTGTCTATTCCATCCTCCTCCTTGTCTTCAGCACATTGATGGGCACTTGGCTCATCTACTGCAGAAGGTAGACAAAGACACAGTTGTAAGTAAAGCAAGGTATATTTAAAAAGACCCTAACATGGTTCTCAGTATTTCAGAGCTGCTCAAACCACACCTGCATCTCCATGGTTGCACATTCCCTCAGAGCAGGCAATATAAGAACCTTCTTGCGATCCTGGCTCACTCCCCTCCATACTTGAGGAGTAGCCGCAGTCACTACCATTGCTATGGGGGGTCAAATCTGTAGAAACACATGGAGAAACATGTATACAACTCAGGTTTAAATGGGTCATTGTTCAAACGTGGGGGAAAAACTGTAAATATACAAACTGTTCCTGACTTTTTCAAATAGTCTATAAGTGCAACAAAGATGAGGTGGTTTCGATGCACCAGAAACGAGTGGAGCAAACATCAGCTGGACAGCCTCGTCTACTCTTCTTCAGCCTCAGCAGAAGCTAATAAAAATAGCTAAATTGTTTAATAAAAGGATTTTCAGGAAAATGACAGAACTGGACAATACTTTTGTGTGAAAAAGATACTAACTTCAAGTTACAAAGTGTATTACAGTATTACACCGCAGAAGAGCCTGTGTGCATTTTTACCCTGTTTGATGTTGTCTGTGCAGCTACAGGAAGTGCTTCCACTGGCGGCGATGCTCTGATCACATCTGGCCTCTTCCTCCTTCTCCTCATCAGGGCTACCGCAGACCTTGCAAGTGCTTTCCACAGACTCAAGAGAACCCTGCAACACACCAAATGCGACGGACTCAAATAAACACGGGCAAACAGATGTGCAGCTGCAGATGAAAACAGTTATGTGCAAGGAAAGCTTCAGGTCCCACACGCACCTCAACCAGATCTTTCTCCTTGTCCTCCTTGTCCTCACACTTGTTTTTGCGACGATTCTTTCGCTTTTGCCTCTTTTTCTCCTGCTTCAGCTCTTTGGCCCTCTCCTCCTCGGACAGCTCCTCAACAAACTGCTCCAGCCGACTGATGCCCTGCATCTTCTCCACAGCCATCTAGGAGCACGTTATAATAAGTACATTATCACACAGCCGTAATACATTCATCATCTGATGAATCTGTCGGAAATTATACCATACAAACACAGACTTGGAAGTACCTCAAAACTTTTGCGTAGTGCATCGATTCCCAAGTGGAACAAGATCTGCCAGGTCTGCTCCTCTGCTCGTAGTTTCTGCCAGATCCTGTGCAGCCGCTCATACAGGTGAATACCCAGACAGGTCAGGACTTCTTCTTGTGCAATGTCAATTGTCTTGGCATGTCGCTCTCTTCGTCTTAAAAAAAAAAAAGAAGCAATGTCATCAACTGAATGTATAAATACTTTGAGATGAACATGGCATGACGGAAAATGCCTCAAATGAAACGGACTTGCTCGATGTTAAACGTGAGCTATGTACAATTCACTGTGGGAACCTGAACTTACTCATAGCCTCCTGCAAACTCGGGCTCTGCCCGGCCCAGGAGGTGAGCAATGAAGTCAGTCTCGCAGCACACATGGATGTGGCGTTCGTGGGGGCAGCAGCATAGTCCCTCATATAAGGCAGCGCAGTACCCCTTCTCTTTGCTGCAGTCCAGCTCCCCCACCAGGATGTTGTACGCCCTCAGCACTTTATTCTTACAGTCAGTGCAAAACCTGCAGACAAGAAAGTAATACACAGTCAATGGGGTTCTTTCCAAACCTCAAAGAAAAAGGCTATGAGTCACACGTCACCTGTGTTTACGCAAGTATGTCTCCAGTGTCTCTAAGAGACAAGCACTGTCAATGAGCACCACCTCGTCCCTGCACTCCTGAGACATCAGCTCCCACACATCCATCCAGCTTCCCCTGGAAGCAAACATACCACTATTATGGCTATGCCATCCCAATGCACAGTCATCATATCTTAAACCTGCAACTAATGTTTGCATATAAAACCATTGGGGGGGGGGGATGATGACACAGATGTTCTGCAGGCTGGAGATGCTCAAACAAAACAAAAATAGGAACATTACTCACCCCAACGGTCTAGGTTTGTGTGTGTCTAAGGAGTGTAACTGACAGCGTTTGTTCTTTTTACTTTTTGGAATGGCGTCAATCATGTCATTCAACTTCGACCTTTAAAAGAAAAAGAAAACAGAAAGTTGTCTAACACTCAAACTCAGTATGTGCAAAGTTTGAAGTTAAGATTTTTTTGGGTTCTCTCGGTTTTCACCTACCAAAAGCACTTGCTCATATTCAATGAGAAACGTTTAGCCTTAGCTGTTCTCTTTTGATAAATGGTGTGATCGATTTGGCAGTGAAAATGAAAGAAACACACTTTCTTTGCATCTTACCCGTGGACGTAGAAGAGGGTGTAGAGTTTCTTTACATCTGCTAAGCAGGCATTAGTGACAGAGAGCAGGTCCGTGGGTTTCACTGTGAGGGGCTCCAAGGCTGGGTTCCCCGATTCCACTAAATGCGAGAAGAGGCGCTCCACACTTCGTCTGCAGCCCACGCACGGCACCAGCTGAGATAACGCACCGTACACCTCTCGGGATGTCACCATCATGGCGATATTCAAGTCCTGTTGCTTCAACTTGGAGTGGTACTAAAAGGCCAAAGAAATCATGCGTCCGTTACCACAAACTACACACTGATCAGCTCCCGTGCACGGAAAATTAAAACTACTCACCTCGGAAAATTGTTTCCAATGAGACACGTTTATCTCTTGGCTGTCAACATCCAAGACGGTGTCAGAAAATTCCATCACCATCTGACGACAAGAGACAAAATACAACAGTTAATGTACACATGACGGAAATTCTCAGTGACTACTAATTTCAAGAATGATGATGATAATAATAATAATAATAATGAGGCAAGAGTGTCTTTACGGTTGTTAAAATGTATATGCGTTTTTTACTGAGATGGCATTGCTTAGAGCCTGTTGTCTTCCATCTGTACTTATTTGTCTACGCTCTAAGTTTTCTTTATTCAGTTGTCAAATAGACTGTGAAGAAGGCTAGAAAAACAGTTTGTGAGGTGGGGACTACACATTTTGATAATGATCAGTGCTTGGTAATAACCACGCCTTTGCTTCTGGACATCAACTCAGTTGAGTGCTCACGTGTGGCTTATGATTGAGTTAGCCCACTTCACACCTGTGGCTTCTAAAGACAGTCTCCCTGTGGTCACACACACACACACACACACACACACACACACACACACACACACACACACACACACACACACACACACACACACACACACACACACACACACACACACACACACACACACACACACACACACACACACACACACACACACACACACACACACACACACACACACACACACACACACACACACACACACACACACACACACACACACACACACACACACACACACACACACACACACACACACACACACACACACACACACACACACACACACACACGGAAAAGCCTACTGACCGTGAGACTATCATCGATATACAGGGGAATCTGCCTGGAGAGAAATGGGTAGTCCTCTTCCCCTTCCCTGCAAACTGCCACCAGACGTGCCATGACCTCCTCCAGTTTGGCTGTGATGAAGCTCGCCTGCAGATGACAAACACACCGTGGTGACACAAGCACACACACACGTTACACTACGCTAATGCTAATATATCTCGCGGGTCATTGTGGGTCAACTGCAGCATCGCCTTGTCACTACGAGCTATTTTACAGAACAAAAGGTCATACCACATGTCACAACACGCAGACCATTTACTGATGTGACGTTATTAATGGTGAAATACAAACAGCCAACAGAGAGATGGTATAATGTTTTAGTGTGAGAGCACCATTTGTAGCTGTATTGGGCAGTAGTTTAAACGATGACCACAGGTCATGCTAACGCCAAAAGGATGTAACGTTAGGTTATGTGTGTTGGGCAACATCAAGCAGGCGGCTAACCGGTGATTGTTAGCCTGCTAGCTAGTATAATTTGCCAATTCAATGTTAGAAATTAAGGAAGCCGTTCAAGCACAATACGTTCAAGCATTACTCTATGCTAAACTTAATAATACATTAACAAATACTACATGTACAGTGTTGGGCAGTGTTGAAATCGTTGTCTACGCCCCGCCGATGCCAGCAAACTTGGCTAACTTACTTGTTAGCATCGCTGCCCTGAAGCTAACGTTAGCGAGCTGGAACACGGCTAATATATAAAGTTGGACTGGGTGGATGGCTATTTAGCAACTGTCACTCCCATTAGCTTCTCTTACTAACGTTTACATTAAACCCGAATGTGTCACCTTGACACAGTAAAGGAGCGTCTGAATAAAAGCACTCATTGTGGGTACTTACGTGCTTCTCAAAGTTCCCCTTAAAAATAATAAACAAGTGCGACAGTGAGTGAGGCTGCTACCTTGGCGGAATCTTCATTACTGATGTGACCTTTGCCCCGAAACGTCGTCGCTGATGTTGAAATGCACGTGGCCTCTAGGGGGCGTCTTATTGCTTTATTTGTGAAAGAGAAAAGTGCGTCGTTCACACAATTAAAGTTGTTACATACATTGTTTAAAATAAACGCGTGAGCCTTAAGAAATTTCCCTTTATTTTTTACTTGCTTGTTTCTTTGTACTAAACAGTTTTATATAAATAATCTCTCTCTCTATATATATATATATATATATATATATATATATATATATATATATATATATATATATATAATCATATATATATATGTTATATATATATACACATATAAATGTGTTATATATTACATGTTATTTATAAATATAAATATATCATACATATAAATATGTTATCTATAAATATGTTATCTATATATATGCTTAGCAGCAACAACAAACTGTTTTATACATACAAAGAAAAAATAAAATAATTTACAGTAAGAACACTCCATGTTTGGCTTAAAGGTTTATTGTAGTGCAAGTTGTCACTTATTTTGAGACACCATTTCATCAAGACATACATTTATTTACATAAATAAACATAATATTTACAATAGTATCTTCAGCTTTACAGAATGTCCCTCTAGCCCACAAAAATCTTCAAAATACCCAAATGAACCTTGTAGTTTTATGAATGCAATTTTACCAGAATTTCACTGTAATTCCCCAATGATGTAAAACAAATATTACAAAGCAATTCACGAACATATACGAAAGCAAAACACACAGAGAAAACGAGCTGCTGCAAACAAGTGTGTCCACTATTGAGTTTGTCAATCCCGTCATCAAATTTGCAAGCAGGAAAAATAACAACTGATTCCTGCTGACAGCTTGAACAATACAGTGTCTTTCTATCTCACCTGTCTTTTTGTCAGAGACCGAGTCTGCTTGTTTCTTATGCAGATTCCACGATGAGGGTATAAAGTGACAGCCTGATGTTCTTTTGGAAAACAGTAAAGCCATATCAGCCATGCCAAGACAGGACATAAAAAATAAAGACTGAGCAACACTCCAGAGGCAGAAAGATAAATTAGCTAAGCGCCGAGACACCGGCTCCACGAGTGTCTGACATGTGTACAAAGCAGTGTACAGGACACAACTTCCCAACAAGAGGTTAACAAGTGTTTTGAGCCACTGCCTAACAAGGGATCTTGGTTGCATCACATAGAGTCCAACCTGAACTCCTGCCAGGTAGATGGCTACATAGCCCACTGCAGAGAATACACCCTCCTTGTTAGCATGCAGAAATCCCTTTTCTCTGTCATTGTTGTGGATAAGGAAATCCTTCAGCCCCGATGTCTCCAGAGTGAACTGATAAAATCCGCTGATCAGAAGGGCAATAACCCATGACCGACTGACTGGTAAAATGGCCAATAGCACAGATGCCACAACTCTGACGATGGCCAGTGTGAAGAAAAAATTCCAATGGACGCCATATTCTGTCACATGCTCGTGGTAGCCAGACATTTTGAGGCTCACCAGCCTTCCCACACCAAGAACAACCAGGGGCCAGACAGATAGGACCTGCTTTGCAATGTGATTCATCTTGGATCCAGAGATGTTCTTCCCTCGTGCCTCTGGACAGACAAGGGCATTTGCAAAGACGTACGCTCCAACGCCAAAGTCCATAACCCCTGTCCCATAGGTTTCAGTTTTAGCATATCGCCTTGGGAAGATACTAAAGTCTACGGCGAGGATGCTGATGGCTGTTTTCACGTTCACGAACACTCGGAAGATTGTCACAAAGGGAAGCTGGTCGAATTGAACGTGACTCTGAAGGAAGGTGCCAACCGGGTTCTGTGGGTGCCGAGCAGAGCGATGGCTGCTAACACGATAGATATAGCAAAACACACAAGTCGAAACGAAGCCCAGGCTCAGGATGACCTGGCGAAGAGCGTCGCTCAGAACGGTGCATGACAGGACGAGGGGAAGGATAAGCACACAGAAGTCTAGAAGCAGGTGTGAAATCAGTGGGAGTGGCAGCGGAAGAGTCCCCCTGGCCCGATGATACAGGGTCAAAATCAGTCCTCTGCTGATGAGGCACAGTGGAGTGAGAAAGGAGCCCAGGGCCACCTCCTGCAGACTGGTCCCACTGAGATTACTGACAAATGCTTCCTTCAGGTCCCGCTGAGACATGGCCTGCAAACATTCACATACTTTTAATAACATGTACTGTATTTCGGGACGAGTAAATATGAACGTTTTCAACAGGAAACTTGAAACAACATTTGAAACATGTGGGACTTCATGGCAGCATCCACAATGAATGTACAGCCCTAACGTTATTTATACGCTTCCTGAGTGTAAAAGGTAAAACAAAGTGTCCCCTAGATGCATCAATTATTCAACTCTTGATATGCTGACTTTCGGCTAAAGCTATGAACGAAAGCTAAAAGCTAAAGCTTTGTTTGTTGTTGTTGTTAATACAAAAGAACATTGTGAGACAAAGTGAAAAATCACCCTCTCAGATAGTTTTTTCGACTAGCACCGAACACGAGACACGGTCATGGTTCTCTCATCTATTCTGCGACGTTTAATACGTGATCGTGGTATTTCCGTGTCTAGTTATTAGTACTCACCACGGATGTGTGTCTGTTAGGCGTCGGAAATGAAGGCTCACAAAATTCTTGACGTTCCCGTGCGCGATGCTAACCTGCAGCAAGATGACAGCTACAACGCTTCCGCATACGGCCTCATGACGCATTCAGGAAAACTCGAATTTCTGGAAACTCACCAACGTGACCAGGACTTGAGTTCCAAGCATAACACAATTCTGGAAAGTGTCCTCTGAAAAACAGTACTACTGTAATTAGACACCCCGTAATATAATATATCATGATAATAACGGTCAAAGAGCTCTGGTTTAGAGTATATATATTCAGGAGGAACTGATAAACACATGATGGTCATTAATGCTCGTTCCGCCTTTTAGATAATCAAAAGGAAAACTTCTTAGAAAATGACAAATATAAAGTCCTAATTCTAAGTCATGTTAAGTGGCATTAAAATGTATGACTTAAAGTTACATTTTAAAGTAAAAGTAATTTCAAGGAAACCCAAAGCCGTGTAATTATCAGCCAATTTTGGACACCGGTCGGACAGCTGGGCCCCTGAAGCGTCAGCAAGAGGGCGGGAATAAGTGTGAAGTCGGGAGTTTGGGAGGCAGTCGGGAAGCAGCGGACCAGGAATGTCTGACAGTAATGGAACATATTGAGGCTCAGTACTGCAGTGAAGAACAACTCCACAGCGGGGCTTAATTAGAGTATCGGCGTAGTTCCCGTCCAGGTTGTAGGTTGACTTGTAAGACAGACACAACGGTAACCGGTAAAATCAATGAGTTCTGCGGACAACCGACGTATCGTCAGAGAAGGACGCAGGAATGGAGGAGGAAAGGTAAGGACGCGAGGAGGACCCGTCCACGCTAGTCTAGAGGGCTTCCCTTTCGGTTTAGAGAATGTAAAAGTCAATGATTAGGTCACCAGGCCGGCAGTAATGTCACCTTTATCAACGTGTAACGGCCACCTCTGATTGGCTGGTTCGTATTCAAACTAGTTGTAACGTGTTTAATGGACCTGTGAATAACGCCGTCATCTAACGTTAAATGCGCCGCATGAAAATGTCGTTGGTCCGCCGTGCGTGGAGTAAACTAAATGACGCCAAATGTAGTGGCTCAATTCAACCTTGAAGGAAAAGTTAACAGTAGCATACACGCACACACACACACACACACACGCATCCACGCGCGCGCACACGCACTGAGAAACGTGACCGAAGTCAATTTGTTTTGGCACGTTTAAATGCTGTCGAAGCAGAGGTTATTATCAGTGTCATGTCTTTACACGTGCTGTTGTGACGTTTTTGTGGCTCACATCTTCAGAGCACGTTGGCTGCTAGGATATAAACGGCATTCACTAAATTGCCATATTTCTGACTGGAGTTTGGTTTGAGAACAGCAGAACAGGAAAAGGGACCAAGTGAATCAACACTTAAGAAATCACTCTATGTGTGAGATATGTAATGTATTGTGTACTGGGATATGTATTTGTGTTCCATTAGGCATTGAATCAATTACATGAAGACTATTTACATGTATGATGGGATGTAGGCTACCTGCGATTTGGATTACATCTGTCTGCACACATTTAGTAGCTGCTGACAGGCAGCAGGTCCTTCCCATCGGGATCGTGGCAGGTTAAAGCAGACTTCCATTTGTCAGTCTGAAGTTATTGTGACTGAATTAATTACACCTGACACGTGGACCAAAGGGGCTCTGAGCAAACACATGTAATGACTGAGCTATCAATGAAATGAATAGCATGTGATGAAAGACTGAATTCTTGATTTACATCTTCTGTATGATGTTTGACAGCTCTCTCAAAGCCAAGAATAACAACATGAACACGCATTGAGCACTTCATAGCTCGGGAAGGTTTGACAGATTGTATGGACCAACAGAATGTTTTGGTTTGTTATGTTGTGCCCTAGATTGTGGGAATATCAAATACAATATGCATAAAAACACAATTTTCTTTTTTTTGTGTTATCATCTTGCACATGTCTATCAGTAATGTTTAAAAAAAAAAAAAAAAAAAAAATATATATATATATATATATAATGTGTGTGTGTTTTACAAATCTTCTTTTACTATCACCAAGGTGTCAGTTCATAATTGAAATATTAATATAACGTATTTCCTCATTCACATAGGAGAAAGGATTTTTCCAGAAAGTCCATTCTCCTCCCTCGCCCCTAAATGATTCACTGGAGGGAGAGATCCAGGCCTTCCTCATTGATGAAGACCAACTCCACACTTATGACGACCTCACCAAAGTCAACCCAGTGACCCCATCAACAGGTAAGAAATGATTGATCAACAAAGTACCCCTTCCACCTAATTTGATGGCATGAATCTTAAATCTCTAGTGAGTGCTGAGTGTTTGACGCGCTGCATCAACGTAGTCTTTTATTTATTAAAACACAGCCAGTGTGACGCAGTGTTTCCCAGCTCATGTCACCTTGGATTGCAGCATTTGCTGTGTATTGTTTAACCAACATCAAGATAAAATGTGCTGGGTCACAATAAAGAGAAATAAGAATGCATGAGTTACTGCAGTGTCCACAATGAGAGGGATCAAGTTTCACTCAGGTGAGTGAGCCAAGGGCATGATTTACTTGTTCATGCTTCCTCAAAACAAAGAATGTTGTACTGTACAGCAGGGCCACAGCCAAGTGAATCAAAACTTATGAATCATAATATCTTTAAGTGTCTATGTACAAACTATTAGTGTAGATTTTTATTTTTAGGTTTGTAGGTCCTAGGTTTGTTCAGCCCTTAAGGGAGAAAACATAACAGTACAGGTTATTAACAGCAGAGGTCAGGGTGTGACAGTGTGAAATTGCTGTAGGATATTTGTTTTAAAGCTGATTATGCTGCATCTTTAATATGGATAATGTTATTTTTTATAGATCATTTTCTTATAGATAAACATATCTTTACCATTTTAATGCTGCTGTCTATTCTGGTGTTATTTCCTGTTAATGTCTAAAGATATTTCATATTTTCCTCCTTTAGTGCTGAAATGCCTGCAGGCCAGGTACAGCGTGAAGGTGTTTTACACCCATGCTGGCTGCACCTTGGTGGCTCTAAACCCCTTTCAGCCAATCCCAGACCTCTACACCCTGGATGTGATGAAGGAGTATCACGGCGCTCCTCAGCCTCAGGTATTTAAATGAAGTAACAACTGTAACTTGTGTTTATTTCTCTACAGGGCTTTTTTATTATTATGTTGGGGGAAGATGGATTGTGGTGTGGCTGGTGGGTGCATTTTTTTAACTTTGGCTTTTCCAGAGGAATAAGTCATGCACTAATGCAGACCTTACAAAATGACCCAACTGGTATAAGTCAGTATCAAGCAATAATTCATTAAAATGTCAAATGTTTTCCAACTTTGTAGAGTTTCAAAGTGCATACAAACATCAACTTTGCTGTTTTCTTGGCAAACATACATCCTCCAGTTCCTTGTCTGCTTCCTTTTTGTTCAGCAACATCTTCAAAGTCAAATTTCTTAAACTCTGGAAGCTCGTGAAGTCACTGACGGCTCTCCCGGCAGTCTGAAATGACCAATGTCTTTAATAAGTATTCTTTTGCCAACAGGAGTTCAAACCACATATCTTTATTGTGGCAGAAGAAGCCTACAGGAATGTCCAGGGCCAGCTGGAGCCGGTGAACCAATCCTTGGTGGTCAGCGGGGAGAGCGGCGCAGGAAAGGTAAACTGGCACACGGTGTGTTTGTTACGCTTCAGGAATAAAAGTAACCTTCTTGGAGTATTGGCCGAACCGGAAGGGATGTCTTGTTGTTCTTCTTCAGGCAGCACTAGTGATTTATTTTGAATGAAACTATTCCAGCTTCTGAAAGTTTTGCTCTTCTCTTATGTCCCAGTTTTTAAACTAATCGTTTAGGGGTTTTGTTGTCGGGCCGAATAAGCAAATTGAAAACAATAAGTAAAATTTGATAGCAATTCATCTTAGTTTTTCCTATTTCATATACTGGTTTGTTGATTAATTGGGGAAAAAGGAAAAATCTCTTAAGATGGCATGAACCGCAGCTGGCAGTTCCTCTCTGAGGAAAACACCACTGCAACGAGCAGGTCCCAAAACAAATGTAAAAAGTAACGTGAGGAGAGCTGAAGCGATTGGTATATTTAATTGATTAAATTAATTGATCAACTTTTTAGATTGGTGAATAAACACGCAAGTCGTGTTTTTTGTCACCTCTCAGGACCTGCAGGTCAGCGAACAGTTTGACGTTGTGCTCGGGGCACTTGTGGCGGGCATTTCCCTTCTCACATTGCAAACGGTGGCGATTGCTGTAAATTAGGTCAGGGGATCAGTAGAAAAAGAGTCAGCGGCCTTTTGATTTGTTTTTCTTTGCAGACATGGACGTCTCGTTGCCTGATGAAATACTACGCCACCGTGGCGGCTTCCTCCTCAGTGGTGAAGAGCCAGGACACAGTGGAGAGGATAGAGAGGAGGGTGCTGGATTCCAACCCCATCATGGAAGCTTTTGGTGAGATAATGGATGATTGCTGGTGTCTCGTTAATGTAAATGCAACAACTGCAGACATTCACTGAGTCACCACTTCACCCTCCATGTAGGCAACGCCTGTACGCTACGGAACAACAACAGCAGTCGCTTTGGAAAGTACATCCAGCTCCAGCTGGACAGGTACTCACAACTGCTGCTGCTGCTGCACTCTCTTCTCCATCACGTAGGGTAGCGTCCGTACAAGCTGTTGGTTGGTTTAACGTGTTGTTTTTACATGAAGGTGTCAGCTGTTAGTGGGGGCGTCTGTGCAAACCTATTTGCTAGAGAAGTCCAGGGTGGCCTGCCAGCTGGCTAATGAGAGGAACTTCCACATCTTTTACCAGGTGAGGTAACGTGGCTGCACGTGTGGTATTTCAGTCTAATATTACCATATTCATGTGTGCAGATGCTGATAGCATGTTTGTTTTTCAGATGATGAAAATGGCCACAGATGAGCAGAGGAAGGAGTGGAAGATGCCCCCTGGGCAATGTTTTGTGTGGCTGCCAAATTCAGAAAAAACTGTTGAGGGTTGGTATTTAATTTTCATGTGTATTTAAGCATGCTTTGTCTTTTTATTCTATACAATTTCTTGGGTTGATTCTTACAAGTTCCTACTCTTCATGTGTTTTTTTTTACAGAGGATTGTTTTCATGAGACTGTCGAGGCTATGGTTCATCTGGGCATTAATACAGAAAGGCAGAGACAAATATTCAGGGTAAGGTATTATTCATCTAACCCCCAAAATGTAGCATTTAAAAACACGTTTAATTACATTTTTTAGCAGGTGAAACAACCTTTTTTGTATTTATTATGGATTTAATATGTTTATGCACCAGCATTTATTTATTTGTGCACACAGGAGGAGTTACAGTTGTTGATAAATACATTATTAAACACTTATCAGATCTACTGTATATGTTAAAATTCTTCTATGAAGATAATCATTTCATATCTCTAATATACCATGTTTTCTGCAAAGTCGATGAATAGATGGTCTATATGAATTAACCACATCGTTTTGTATACCCCTGTGTAAATTACGTACTTTAAAAATAAGTAGTTAATATACTTTAAATAGTTTAATGAGTATTTCCTTTTTTTTTATTAAGAACTGTTTACATGCATGCACACAATGGCGTAATCTGAGTTGGATATTTCATAGAAATTTGAGTTAGTATGTGCTTGTTATTATTAATTTACGCGACGTGTATCACAATGTCTCGTATTATCACCCAGCCCTATTGTTGTTAATGTGTTTATAACACATTATGTGTTCTAAATGATTATATACTGCTTATAAAATGATCAATATCGGGGTTGAAGTAAACCGTTACCTGTTCATACATTTTGAGTCCATATAAATATATATATATATATATATATATATATATATATATATATATATATAAATAACAGGTTTGTTTTATTCTGATTGTTGCATTCCAGATATTAGCAGGAATTCTGCAGTTGGGGAATGTGAACTTCTACTCTTCAACGGATGAATCACAACCTTGTAACCTAGATGAACAATCTAAAGGTATTGGATCAGATTTAGTTTTAGATATTTAATCAACTCCAGTTTTTCAGTAGTACAGAATTGGACAAACATGAAATACTTCACTCCGCTCTGTGTTTTAGACTTTTCTCAGAGGGCTGCTGAGCTGCTGTGCGTCCCCGCCGAGGAGCTTCAGATGTGTTTAAGAGTGAGGATGTTGAAGGCGGGGAAGCAGAGCGTCCTCAAGCCATGTTCCCAGGCAGAGTGCAGCATGAGGAGAGACTGCCTGGCCAAGGTCATCTACGCCCAGTAAGAATGAGGATTTGATCACCAGATCAAACGGCAATGTGTTAATATTATGTGGAAAGGCGGCCGGCCATGCAGAAGCTTGTTTTTGTCCTGTGACTTAGACTTTGTCCCCAAACACTCTTTTCCACCAAACACTCAAATGTTAAACCATCATGTCCTTTTGTTTACAATAAATAGAGATGAAGTTGTGTCTGTAAATCACTCTTTGTATTTACAGGCTGTCTATTATTTGGGGAAAGAGTGTTAAGTCTTTTTCTTTTTTCTCACAGATTATTCGATTGGCTGGTTACATTCATCAACAACAGCATATGTGCAGACAAATCCACTTGGTGCAATTTCATAGGTAAAGACATTATCATCTTTTACTTTGTTGAATATGAATACATATCTATTTGTATTTAGTTTTCCTAAAGTTTCTGCTCATCAGCTCACACATTCCTCTCTTCTCTGTGATCTCCAGGAGTTCTGGATGTGTACGGGTTTGAATGTTTCCAGATCAACAACCTGGAGCAGCTGTGCATCAACTACGCCAACGAGAAACTGCAGCAGCACTTTGTGTCTCATTATCTCAGAGCTCAACAGGTACGACGTCCATCAACTCTCCATGCAGAGATGCTGGAGAGCCGTAGTTTCTCTGCTTGATGGGCAGACATCAGACATTCAGGACGCTTCGAGAAATCTCTGTTGATGAACATCTTGTCGCACCTTGTGTGACGTGAAACACATATTTTATTAGCAGGTCTGTCTTTCAATCGGGGGGTTGGCGGTTCAATCCCCACCCTAGTCGATGTGTCCTTGAGCAAGACACTTAACCCTGTAGCTGTGTCTGTTATGAATGTAACATGATTGTAAGTCGCTTTGGATAAAAATGTCAGCAAAATGAAATGTAATGTAATATTTATGTTTATCTCTGCTTCTCCCAGGAGGAATATGTGTCAGAGGGGTTGGAGTGGTCCTTTGTCAAATACCAAGACAACCAGAGCTGTCTGGATCTTCTTGAGGGAAGTCCTGTCAGTGTGTTTTCTCTTCTTAATGAGGTATGCTGGTCATTTATTTAATCTTTATTTTATTGATCAAAATGTATTTCATAATCCGTAAACCCAAAAGAAAACAAAACGGCACATACTACAAAAAAACAAATGGCACATACTAATAATGGTAAAACACAACAAAAACCCTAAATAATAACAACTTGGACAGTTTTAAAAGTGAAAGAAATAATACATTTTATGGATTTGTTTTATGTTGAAGTCATGTCATTTTTATAGAACAACCGCAGACAAATAATCCCCCCCAAACCCTTTTAACCGTTAATTTCCATGCATTCACTTTCTTGGTTGATCCGTACATTGATTTATCGTTTAATAATAATAATAATAAATGTATCTGTAGTAATGGAAGGTTGACAACCTTACACTTGCGTGTCCTACAGGAGAGTCGACTTAATCGAGTCTCGGACGCAAAGACGTTGCGTGTTCGTCTGGAGAAGGAGCTCTGTGATAACGCCAACATCAGCTGGGACAAGTTCAGCAAGGAGCCCCACTTCACTGTGGCCCATTACGCTGGCAAAGTCCACTACCAGATACAGGGCATGGTGGAGAAAAACAAGGTGTGAGAACAACCTTTTTAAAATGGTGTTCAAAGAGTTCACCACAGATTCATCAGCTCGTCTCCACCTGGATTCTGTGTTTTAGGACCCAGTGCCACCGGAGCTCAGCAGCCTGCTTCAGAAGTCTGACAACCCCCTGCTTCATCAGATCTTCACTGATAAGGAAACTGAGAACCCAACTACCAAAGGGCTCAGTAAAGTCACTGTGGTCTCCAAGTTCAAGGTGGGCGCCAACGTAAAGCCTTTATCACAGGTTACAGTAGCTAGAGGGGGTGTGTAGATTAGAGGGTTTAGTCCGGGCACTGATTCATGTCTTGATTGCAGAACTCTCTGGAGAGCCTGATGAAGATCCTCCACACCACAACTCCTCACTACACTCGCTGCATCAAACCTAACCCAGACTGTAAGCCGTTGACCTTCAAAAAGGAGGAGGTAGATATTTGTTTATTTCGTTCATGCCGCCGTCACAACGGAGGCAATGATTTCTATTTTCACCAAAAAAACGGGAAGGTTTTAATGGTTGTTCCCTGACTACTGTCAGGTTATCATGCAGCTGGAGGCCTGTGGCATCGTGGAGACTATTCATATCAGTGCTGCTGGCTTTCCAATAAGGTAAAAAATAAGTGTCTTTCTTAACTTTTAATCTTAAAGAGATAAAGTGGGGTTGTATGAGGTACTTGTACATAGTCGGTGTGTTACGACCCACAGTAGATGGCAGTCAGCTTGCCCCCAGTTTGGAGAAGCAGACAGGAGCAAAGCAATCTACTGCTATATAAATATTTGTACAGTTATCTTTTCCTTTCTGAAGCCATTCTATTCATCTATACTCTATTTAAAGCCACAAGACTCCATGGACATAAAGAATAATTTTACCAAGTAGAACACGTGACACGTAACACAAGTTCTCGCTCGAGGCAGCAGTTCTGAGGTAAAATTACAGTTTGTCAAAAGAATGTTGAAACCTTGAAGAGATAGATGAATAACTTCAGGCCCCGTACTGCTGTCTGTTTCTCCATACTGGGGGCGGGCTGATCGCCATCCAATAGGTTAATAATATCTAAGTAACTCATACAAATCCTTTTTATGTGTTGTTTTTCTTGGATTTTGGTTGACTTGTCCTTTCTGTTGTACAGAATTCCTTTCCAAAGCTTCATGCAACGTTATGGACTGATCGCAAAACATCCCATGTTCAAGTCGGGGAGTGTTGGTAAGTTCAGTTTGTTGTGGGGTCAATTGACAGTCCATTTGGCATGTTTACTGATGACAAAGATTGATTCTATTTCCTCTTTTTAGGTCCGCTGATTTATTCACATTTCCCTTCATTAGCCCTCTTAGTAAATGTGACCCTCAGTTCTCTACTCTGCTGGGGACTTTTCCATTTGGAGTATAAAAGCAAGGCTTTCTAACCAAATTTGCAACTTCTTATGAACTTTCCAGGTAAATGCATGAACCTCTGACTATCGGAGCTTGCTTTGCATCTATCGTGTTTATTTACTCATTCCTTATCAATGCATGCTTGGACTTAAAGTCATCCTAACGCACTATTTAGCTGCTTTTTAGCCATGCCAGCAGCGCTGTTGGTCTGTCTGCAAGTCAGTCAGTGTGTCTGCCTTTATGTTCCAGACTGGATTATGTCAACTATTGGATGGATTGCTATTCAATTTTGTACAGACATTAATGTTCCACTATCTTATTGACTTTGGTGATCCCCTTATATTTCTAGCATCATCCTGATGCTTAACTTTGAGGACTTTAGTGAAAAGTATATAGCATAAAATTCCTCTTCTTCAGGATGAACTATAATAACTCTGGTGATTCCCTAACTTCTCCTGTTGTGCCACCATGAGGTGAAATAATATGTGTTTATGACCAAATACCTGCAAAACTATTAAAATACCCATCAGCCTCGGCTGTACTTTAATGCAAACTAACAAAGGCTAGAGGGCATAGTAAACATTGTACCTGCTCAACATCGGCTTGTTAACATTGTTGTTAGCAATTAGCTCAACTAGTGCCTTGTTCAGCCACCATGGCTGTACACTCAAGTCTTGTTGCATGAATGTTCAAGGAACCTGCTCGCTAATCACTGAATCAGGTTTGAAAGATTAATTCAGTCATCGTATCGGAATCTGTGGAAACTGCCGTGTGCTGTTGATTCTGATGGATTTCTCTGTGCTCCCTCTCATGCTTCACCAGTTTTTACCTCACTGACTGTATACTATGTCCTTACTTGAATTATGTTCTGATGTCCCTCTTAGATGCGCAGGCTGGCGGCAGCGACGTTCTCCGGCGAGCGGTGGAGAAGCTCCTGAGCGTCGTGCTACAGCACAAGGCGTTTGACCCCTCACACAACCTCGACGGACAAAAACCCAATTCATGGGTGCACTGCGGAAGGACTAAAGTGTTTCTCACCCAGTTGATGGTCAGTCATTTAGACATCATTTGTACAACTTGGAACAGAAATGCTTGGGAAGTAATAAGATGAAGTACGACAAATTGCCAAGAATTTCTTCTTCGATCTGGTCGTATCGTCTCTGTTGGTGTTTCAGTTGCTTAAGAGGCCTGTAGACCAAATAAGGGCTCTGGTCTTTTTTGGGAGTACTGACCTGCCCGGCTGTTGTCTCGCAGTTAGATTTGCTGGAGGATCAGAGGAAGAAGATCCTGTCCCAGTGTGCCTTCACCATTCAGTGCTGCTGGCTGAAGCACCGGCGTCGCAGACATCACGCACGCCATCAGTCTGCTACTCTGATCCAAGCAGGTAAACTCTTAATGCCCGGGCCAGGTAGCACTGAGTGGACTCTGTAGAGCTCTGTGACCTCACTCCCACTGACCAGACGTTCGGGCTTTGACCTGAATGTCTGGCCAACAGGAACCAGCTGGCACAGTCGGTACGCAATGTTTGCCAGGCTGACGGTTTATCCCTTCGAAGGCAGCAGCAGTTGCCACAACAGCTCATCTGATTAACTGTTGATGACCGATGTTCTAAACGGGAGGACATAAACCTTTGTCTCCACAATGCAAAGATTACACTTGCAGAACGAATGACTTGGTTAGGTGTGCTGAATGTGTTTTATGCCTCCCCACAGTGGTGCGGGCGTGGCTGGTCAGGAGGTGTGTCCAGAGACGCAACAGAGCAGCTGCAGTCATCCAGAACACCTGGAGGAAGTGGAGGGTGAGACTTCTAAAGAACACATATCGGATCTTGTGTTTTCTCGCTCATTCTTCATGGTTCAAAGTTGTATGAAGCTTTTTTTTTTTGGCTCCAAAGTGATGTGCGATAAATCTTGTGAATATCCTCGAGTGATGTCCCCTGAGTCAACGTCAGTTGGTGCTGAAGACAATCTGTGGGTGTCGCGTTAGAAAATAATGATCTCACCGACACTCCGATGTTATAGGAGAGCAATGCGAAATCTCTCCAGGGACTACCAATAGTCTTAGCAGTAGCAATAGTAGTGTTTATTAATGTGCACAAATGAATGTAGCGTTATAGATTATATGTAAAGTATTTTTGTTTTTGTGGCAGGCCCTATTGAAATCCTTGGCCGAGGCTGAACTAGATGACGCAGAGGACCTTGCGGAGGAGGACTTGCCAGTATTGAACCCTGTTATCAGGGAGCGGGGCTCCGTGCAGCTCTCCTCCATCCAGAAGCCCGTCACAGTGCGAGGGTGGCCAATGGGCCTGGCTCTGGCCTCCGCCCCGTCCATCACCATGTCTCTGACAGCCACAGGCTTCCAGAAGATGGTGTCTGTGATGGCCTCCCTCCACCTGCCCTCCCAGAGAGGGGCGTATACGGTGAAGCCCAATCAGTTCTCGCAGGAGCTCGCCTCCATACGGGCTCAACCCAAGGTGAGGGCCCATGGTTCTGGTTAACCTCAATCAGGTTTTTGGTCATCGGTCATCCGGATGATTTGTTATCTTTGGTCATTTGAGAATCAACTTTTCCTTTTTTCTCAGGGATCTGTAAAGCTGCACTATCAGCGATCTCCACTTCTCTACGCTGACAGGCAACCAGACATGAAGAGTGACGTGACGGGGTTCAACGCCATCCTGCTAGAGAAGACTTTGTAAGCGTTCCCACTCTGCTGAACACTTAAGGTGGAATTCACGGACACGTTATTGCAGTGCAGCGTCTGCTCTTCCATAATAAGGGACCTGCTGTCATTTTGTTAAATGTTTTGAATCATTCACAGCTTTCTTGAAGAATGCCACATTTGGATGCAACCTGGCATCATTTTGTTTTCCACCCCACCAGTAAGATAATGTGTTGTGAACCTTACCAAAATCATCTGTAGTAGCCTTCAGGCTCCAGGGATTAAAAAAAAGTGTAAAGAAAATCTACACCGTCAGATGCAGATTCTATCACAACAGCCTGCATTTCTTTGGAGTGTGGGGGAGGAAGGGTGTATTAAGCAAGTATTGCACATGTAAAGCACATATTGCACATTACAACCTCTGACCTGCTCACATACGGACATCGAGAACACACATTACTCGTGTGAAACAGGGAAAGGTTGAACCCAGGTTTATTGAAATTGCTGCTCACATACATATATATATATATATATGTGTGTGTGTATATGTATACATGTAAATATGTGTATATATATATATATATACATATATGTGTGTATATATATATATATATACATACATATGTGTGTATATATATATATATATACATACATATGTGTGTGTATATATATATATGTGTATATATACATACATGTGTGTATATATATGTGTGTATATATATATGTGTATATATATACATGTGTGTGTATATATATACATACATATATATATATATACATATGTGTGTGTATATATATAATATATATATATATATATTATGTGTATTAAAAAAATTGCCTAAACCACATTGTGTATTTTAAACTGCTGCAGTCCAAAGCGTTAATCCAAGTACTTTTACACTAGTGTTGTTTGAGAACTCGAACCATGAGTGTCAGATTATACTATATTTGTAATTTTATTATGCAGAACCTCTTTTGCTTTAAGTAATGTCATGTTTAGTCCTAGGTTTTGATCTTATGCACACAGATGCTGTTAATTCCTTTTATATCTTCATTTGTGCTTAACCTTTTTCCAGCTAAAGATTCACTGTCATGACGGTTTGAAATGTGTACAGTGTACCAAAGGATTAATGTATAACTTGAAATGTTAATATTTAAAAGTCGGTGTTAATAAAAATATAATGGATCCATTTTCCTTTCAGTTTAAACTTCGTTTACATGTGATCAGCTGTTCCACAAGTAACCTGTATAGCTGCACTGTAAAGCCTTTTGGCTCGACTCGGGAAGCGATAGCTTGACAATATTTCAGTATGTGTTTGAACTCTAAATACTGTATCAAGACAGATTATATATCGACAAATTAAAGGAACTTGACTTTATAAAAAAATATATTCAAAAAGGTGATCTGAGAAACTAATGCAGGCACAATTTTACAAGACATCAGCTTCATTTCAATGATTTGTCTTCATTTTCGACAATTTTCAAACACCGATCTGAAAATTCAACAAACAGAGGCTCCTGCATGGCGGCCTTCATAGCAACGTCTTTGCTGTCTGCGCTGTCAATGGAGCGCAGTAGTCGTCTCAGGTGGGGGTTGCAAAGAAGATCCCGGAGCTCTTTCGACTGACCTGTAGAGAAATAAGAAAACACAAATTACCCACATTAATGTATTTTTTTACTTAATTTATGTGGCTGAGTGAATACACATTTTGGGTAATGGGACATGATGTTGCTGCCAAGTGTTAAGAACAGGCGAAAGGTGCTGTTGGATTAATACCTAACAGCTTGAGCCTCTGCAGAGGCGCTTTGTCAACGATGTCCTCTTCATGCAGAAGATCCTCAACCGTCCACGTCTCTGCAAAGAGAGGAAAGCAAAAAATGATGCTTTTCACTCAGGGCCGGAAACAGATTTGACTGCTATTTCAATCAGTTAAGTCTCACAAAGCCTCATTTTGTATTTGACTTAAATACTTGACAAATCAAAAGTACTGAATAGATTAAAATAACGTGTAATTTTGGAGAAAAAATTGTTTTGCCAGCTAACTCATTTTGTGAATGCATGTAAAGATAGAGTAATCAGATTAAGTCAATAGTTTGATTACATTGGGGGAGGTATTCCATGATATGCTTGTTATTATAAAGTAAGACGTAATGATGATCATAAAATCTCCATATGATTTCTTCACCATGTGATTCCATGATGTGGTTTTATTTGTTTTGTGCTCTTGCTGGCTCAGAGAAATAGCACCATACCAGAGTTGAAAGAACCCGTAGCTTCGGGATCAAGCGGTGCAGGCTGCTCAACGGGGAGGCAAGTGTCTAAGGACAAAAAGAATTTCAATGTGGATGGATAAACATTGCAATGTGTCCCGATTATGATCGCAGCTTGTGTAAATGGCACATAAGTACATCACTAATAAACTGAGCTCAAGCTCATTTACCTTTATGCCTCTTATAACAGCCAAGTGAACAACTGGAAGAGAGGGAAAAAAGAGGCCTAATTAAAAACAGACACTTATCTGGCAGATCATTATAATGACTCCATAATAATACTGAATCACGGTAGTGTACAGATACTGTAAAATGTTCACGAGTTTCAATGTGATCCTTCTAAATAGGGGATACCATATATTATTATGAAAGTAGGTTATTACTAACTTAGTGAGAATTAATGAGTTAATGGATCAATTAATTTATCAATCACAACAATGTGTGGTATGATTCGTTCAACAGCGGGAATAGACCTGTGACGTCAACACGCACATCGTTTGGAGCTACGTAGGTTTCCGTCCCATGTGGTGTTGATGTCCAAATTGTTTTGCACGTGTCACTGCAGCAGCACGGTCTGTGAACACGCGCATATCGTTCTGGTTTCTTCATTTTTAGTTACAGCCGTCCCCTTGTTTTTAAAGTGGCACGCGACATGCATGCCTAAAAACGTAACGTTACGTTAAGTTACAGCACTGTCACGTCAACTGAATGGTTAATTGTGTTAGCTTTTAACGTTAGCTCATGGTCGATATAGTGTTATCTTTAGCCAAACAACTCGGTCACTAAATGAAGGCTTTAAGAAAGTTATTTTAAGTTACTTACTATCTTATTTTGCAGGCTGGGCATTTGTATTTCGGTGTGTGTTCGCGGCACACACTGCATAACTGCATCCTGGAGCGTAAAAACAAAATAAGTGACGAACAAATTGGTTCATATGTTCGAAGGGCAGGTCCTCTCATGCGTGTGTGAGGAACAGGAAATGAATCATATCAATTCCGGTTGGGAAATCCTTCCTTCAAAATAAAGGTATCTGACTTTTATGGTGGAAGCCCATTTTCGTCACTGATGAAAAAATAAAGATCCCGTAAGTATTGGGATACTATCGTAAAAATAATGACTTAGCATCTCATAATTATGAATTAGTATATCATAATGATGAATTAGTTTCTCATTAACTTCTCATAATGCTGACTTAGTATCTCATAATTATGGCTTATTATCCCATTAGCACCCATCTCTTAATTATGACTTAATAGCTTATAGTAGATCACAATTATGACTTACTATCTCATAATATTGACTTACTATTTCATAATTATTACTTACTATCTCATAATTACTGAGGAATAAATTCTGCTTTTAGAACAACTAAAAACACAAAACAGTAACAAACCTGTAAGACATGCATACTAAACCAGCTAAACAATTATTCCCTTCTGAGCAATATACATAAAACACTCCAAGCTGGTTTAGTTAGCATCAGTTTTTTATTGAATAAAAAATACAGTATAATATATTCAGCACCTACATAATTAACTACATACCTCTATACATTTATCAAGCACACACCACTGACCTATATAGCTCAACACAAAGTACATTTGCAGGGCTGTAACTTGAGAGTAATAGCGCCAGAGAATGGAACGGAGAGGTGTCACGTGACTGATTACGGGGCATGTTCCCGGTGTCACAGCGCTCCATTCACGGGTCAGGGAAGGCAGGGAACCTCGGCCATGGTCAACATCGGGAATCCGACTTTGTGTCCGGATCTGTGTGAAGATCAGAAATAAATGGTGACGCCAAATCATATCCTGCAACTATTTTCATTATCTATTCAACCGCATATTATTTCCTTAATTAATCATTCGGTCTAAAATGCCAGAAAAGACCATCTCGATTTCCCCAAAACCCATGTTGACATATTCTTTTTTTTTTTAATAAGCTATTATGTTGAAAACTAATCGCACCAAATCCGATTTTAAGGTATAAAGAAGCAATTGTTCCACCTTTGCTGCAAACGGAGCATGGTTTGATTTTATTAGGATTCAAAATGGAAAAGGGGAATAAAAACATGCAACAATGGAAATGCTTGATCCATTGTATACGTCTCAGGTCTGCATATTAGAGGGATGTAATAGGTGGGATAAAGAAAAAAGTATTTGTGGCTTTGATTACACAAGTAGGTTGTTCACCTGGCATTTATGTAAGGAATCTGCTTGCTGCATTAGTCTGCAGGATATCTTTAGTTGCGTAAATATCCAATGAGGTTGTTTTTCACAAAGGCCGATTGCATATTTAATTACAACAAATATTTTAACAAATAATAAACACAATACATTGTTACCTGAAAACACCGAAAGCCATCAAGACACGATTTTGGGTCTCCTGCGTTTCACTTCGCTGTTGTGAAATTTTTCTGCTATCTTCCTCTCGTGTCCGGAGGGACAATGGCGGTTTGTGTTCAGCTCGATTTCTCGCTTGGATCTCCCTTTGCCACAAGCATGGCATGAGTATTCACGAATATTATAATAGTCATATTGATCGTAATATGTTTCCTCAAAAGAAAGGAATGTTTCCATGTCTGTAGCCATTTGGAGACGGAATGAAGCGGCTTTTACCAGGCGAGTCTCGGAGCGTGTAAACAGATGAGGTCACCCTTTGTTTATATACATGGAGTCACGTGATCCCGGCTGTGCCACTTTTTTACTTTGGGAATATGGACTGTATGATTTAATATTTTTTTGTTTGCTGGTTATTTGGAAATATTGCTTTTAATTGTTTGTTCTACATTTATTTTCGTTTTATTTCAGCAGGGTTGTCCTCATTTACCATGTTGGATTTAATCTTTGATTGGGTGTTTTTGTATTTTAAACACGCGTGTTATATGCATGCACGGAAAATTAAACATTCATATCGAATCAATGTTGGGAATAAAAAATGCTGTAATAACAATGTTTAAAACGGGCAGGTAACCACGTTTAGGGAACCTGACGACTAAAATGTGTTTGCGATAAGAAAATAAATAAATATTCAAGGACGTTATAGTAATAATTTACACTGCAATGTGTCCGCATAGAAATTCGGCTTTCTGTATGTTTCGCTCCTCGGCGCAGCGGCCCGCCCCCCGACGGTGTGGCACGTCCTGACGCCTTTCCACGTCGCAGTCCTGTCTCAGGCGAACTCGCTGCGTATGTATGCGTGTCTCCAGCTAGGCCAGAGAGTGATGGCGGCGCCCGTCCTGAGAGTGTCCACCCCTCGGTGGGAGAGAATAGCAAGGCTTCTCGTCTGCCTGTTGGGCATACTGCTGTCTCTATACGCCTTTCACGTCGAGAGGGAAAAGGCTCGGGATCCGAGTTTCAAGGCCATGTGCGACGTCAGCAGCTCCATCAGCTGTTCGAAAGTGTTCAGCTCAAGGTAATTTGAATTCAGCAAAGAGCGCTCAATGAAGCTGCCCGCTATTGTGCCAATCTGGGAAGGGCTGCGCGGTTCAAACTGTCACCGGCTCGCAGCTAGCGTCGGCGCCGGCTGCCTGCTAACGCTCAGGCTAATTGCGAGCTGTAACAGCCGGCGTGCCGCGCGAGCCGGCACTTGGTGAAAGAACAAGTTAACTTTCGGCTCGTCGGTTAACCAGAGCACCTTGTTAGCTGGCGAGCTCGAACAAGCTAACCCTGCTAACCGTTAGCGAGCGCAACCCGTTCGATAACGTTGGACGTTACTTCTTAGCCGGCGACGGTTAGCTGTCAACAGGGAGCCGTCAGCTCTTCATCCAGCCAATCAATTGATCCGTTGCTGATAGGCTAGCTAACGGTGCCCGGTCGTACCGGGTGCTCTGTGTTTATGAACAGGGGGCAACACATCTTTAACGCACAACTTTAGCACAAAAGTTGACGGCAGCTTGTTTCGGACCGACGTTATTGTCGCGCGTGTGTCTTTTCGCCGGCTGTGTCCATTCATTCCGCCGCTTTCTGGTGGCTAGCTTGCCTCGTTTGGCTGATTCGGGGCAACTTTTGTAACCTTGTAGCTAGCGCTCGCGCTAGCTGTCACACTGACTGCCACTAGCTGCCGTGCTATTGTGGGTCAGTCCAGAAGGGGCTGAACCCACGAACGTTACACCTTTACGTTACACGGCAGAGGGACAGCGCGCGGAATGGCCACAGAGGTCAGAGGAAGGGATTGTGACCGCGGTGGCCCCCTTAAAGTGTCAGTGCTGCTAACCGTCACACCTTGATACCACAGCGGTCTCAGGGACAGTTTTACTTTAGCTAACTTCATGCGTCCGCCACAATGTTGTTACTTCTTTTTTTGATCAGAGTTGTTTTACTCACAAAGACTTGAGTCAGTCAAGCCCCCCTTTACACCCTTATGGTGACAGTATCTTGTAACAAATGCTGTCAAGTCCTCATGCACAGCTCGACTGTTGGTAACCATTGCTGACTCGAGGGAACCCCACCTAGTCTGTGGCATTGAATGAGTCGTTGCAGCCCTTGTGAACAAACACTTATGGCATGGCTGGAATGTAACCTGTCTAGGACCTGTAAGATGAGTGAGCCAACTCCCAGTCGGAGCATTAAGAGACAGTCCGGCCTTTGTCACCCAACATAAGCTGCGACCCCTCACTTCTGACTGAGTGTGTTCACGAATAATGAGGCGAGGACTGAACGAAAGACACAATTTCTTCAGATGAAGAATCGTGGCCGTTTCTACCTTTGGTCTCATCTTTGCTGCCATCAAGGTTTCTAAAAAAGTGAATACCCTATATTTGATGATGCAGCTTACTGTACACTGTATGTGTGATGTAGTGTGTAATTGTATTTGGTAAGGAGATTTTAAAATGGTAGAATACTTGCACGGAGGCTTTACAACTTTCATTATCTCCGACCTGTAATGGCATTCTTCCCAATGTTTGAAAGCACAGTGTTTAGAAGTGGACTGCGGCCCACCTTGGTGCTTTGGACATGTGGTTGTGCTAAATGAGAAGATTTTAAATACGGTCTGAGTTATTCAACCAGCCTCTTATCTCCATGCTCCTGCTTGTAAAGCCTCAGATTAGACACGGGAAAACTTAAAATATTCATTAAATCTGATGTTCACCAAAACATGATATATAAATAATAACTGGTATATGAATAGTGATCGTACCGGTACAGCTGTGCGTAAAGAGACGAGCGTACACTTCTATGCTGGAACTTACTCGTTGATTAATATGGCAGGACAACCTGAGTAAGCAGGGTCTCTACTTTGCACATGTCTGAGTTGTTATATTATGCAATAACTTAAATGCACTCTCAAAATGTTTGGAGCACTACAGAGCAGAAAAAAAACATTTTAGACTATAGAAAAAGCATAGGAAAAATATGTTCCTGAACATGTTTTGTAAGTAAAATTTTATCATTGAGTGAAACTTGTACTGCTTTTTAAATAGCCTGAGCATGATGGCCGCACTCCTATCTCATCTTTTGTTGTGCTGGATGTTTGCGGTTTTTCTTGGAAAGAACTCCATCAGTACATTAAAAATAACAGGCAGCAGCAGCACAACAGCTTTAATTTGACGATGGCGTCTTGACAGTTCTTCATTGAGTTCATAGGATCAGACACACTTAATTTGTGTTGCCTTTCAGGGGTTCTCATCTGTTCATTGCACCTGAAGAAAAAAAAGATTTCTCCCAAAAAGATAGTTTAGTCGATAAACAGAAAGAGAATCGTCAGCTATCGTTTTGGACTGTTGGTCGGACAAACTGATAGACTTCAGTTCACTTCCAGGCTGTTTACTTTGTTAGATTCTGTACTGTAAAGTTGTAACTGCCTTCTTTGTCTAGGTGGGGCCGAGGGTTTGGACTCCTGGGCTCAATTTTTTGGAAATGACAGTGCACTGAACAACCCAACAGTGTCTACGGGATTGCCTTTTATGCCTTTCAGCTTCTACTAGGTAAGATATGATTTTATTCAGTTGCATATTCAGGTGACAATCTCCCTAGCATTGCATTAGCAGCTAGTGCTTACTCAACACTTTGCCTTCTTCTGTCATTGCTGTATTTGCCCAAATTGACTCACATGACCCTGACACTCTGACATCATACATGTGTAAATATAATAATCTAGTTTCAGGCGGCTCATATTTGTTGAAGCTCACCCGATCTGCAATCAATATGATCAGCTTTTTAGACTTCATTCTAATTAATTTCTACCAAGACTGCAGCGATGACGTATGAGTGTAAGGGAGTTGATCAATATACCTCGATAGTTGCTCTCCAGACAGCGGCCTCATTCTTTTGTGTTCGTCCCAGTGTAATTGGGCACTGACAGTTCAGAGTGATCCTAAACATGTTCCCGTGTGTGTGTGTGTGTGTGTGTGTGTGTGACTTGTTTTAACTCAGTCATGCTGGTTTTCCTGCCGAGTGGCCTGTAGGCTCGCCCGTCCACCCGGCGCTGGCACGTAACAAGAGGTCCTTTTAGCCACAAAAGTTACCACTCAGTTGACCAACACAATAGCAGCCCAGTTAAGCCAAACCGCTACAGCGGGTCAAGATTTCCATATTATAGGCAAGACCACTCTGTTTCAGAAGTTTCATTATTCTTATGGCCTTGGACAGTTCAATATTTGTGAGCAGGGATGACTCAAGAATTTGCATATTTAAAGTTTAACCTCTGATTAATGCCGGTGTACAGCATTTGAATACTGTAAAAAAAAACAAAAAGGACTGTACTGCACACCCTAATGTTGAAACTAGACACACAATCCCAAAACAAAGTACTTCATCACAATCCTGCAATTATTGTAGTTGTGTGATACTTTCCATAACATTGATTGGTGCTTATTGATGTGTGCTCATTGGCCACATAGACCATACATGGCATGGAAAAAATCTTTGACATTTGATTAGTTTATTTCACCTCATGGTAGATATGGACCACCCCGAGAACAGAACATATTGTACTACCACAACTTCCATTAATGTCTGGTAGTTATCACCTGCTTGACCCCCCCAGTGGTGGAAAGTAGTGCTCGGACCTTTTACTGAAGTAAAAGTAATACCACAATATCACAGTGTAGAAATACTGTTATGAGCATCCAAAGCTTTATTTGAGTAAAAGTACAGAAGTATCAAAAGTAAAAGTACTAATGACGCAGAAAATGGCACATTTCAGAATACTATGCAGTGTATTCGATTATATGGATCACTGATGTATTAATGTATCTCTTTAAAGTTGCAGCTGGTGAGACTAATTTTAACTACTTAATATACTGCTGGCTACTTGAATCTTATCATAATAATAATAATAATAATAATACCCCTTTTACCCTTGTGGATCACATTTAGTTTTAATAATCTAAATCTTGCAAAGTAAACTAAGTAAAGCTTAGAATAAATGTAGTGAAGTAAAAGTACAGTTTCTGCCTCTGAATTGTAGTGATATAATTGTAGTGAATAGCTGAAAATAAAACCACTCAATTAAAGTACAAGTACCTCAAATTTGGTACTTAAGTAAACGTTTTACCACTTGACCGTAAGGCATTGTATTTATGTCTATTCTATGATTAGTAATCACTGAAAATGACAATGTGTCCAACACACTGATTCTAGTTGAACACTGTAGCTTTAAAATGAAATCAAGCTTGCCAAATAACACCGTTTGATTTCACAAAAAGCCGATTTCACAAAAAGCCGATTTTCACAAAAGCGGGACTCATGCAGACATGCCAGAAACGGTTCGGCTGGGTATTCTGCCAGTACAGACAAAACCAGGATCAAACCATTTCGGCTTTAGTGCAACAGCCAAAACTGTTACGAGCCCTACTGATGTATCAAAAGCAACAACACAGAGGAAACTCAGAAGCCTGAGAGCCAAGACTGGACCTCATGTGACAACAGAATAATATGACCAGTCTTCAGACAGAATGTCATCACGAGGAGGCTGGTTGCATAAATGAGAAAGTGTCCTGAGGCTGAAAGCTAAAGAGCGGACGCATCAGGTTATTTGTGTGTTGTACGGTTGCCTTTGTTTCTTCTTCTTCTTCTCCGGTTATTTGCCTAAGCTTTAGTTTGTGTTTCTCGCCGTAGGAATGACTGTCAGTGCAATGGCCGCCCTTATTCTCATGACGACATCCATCTTGTCGGTGGTGGGTTCGCTCTACCTGGGCTACATCCTCTACTTTGTCCTAAAGGACCTCTGCATCATCTGCATCACCACATACGCGCTGAACTTCATTCTCTTTATTCTCAACTACAAGCGACTGTTTACTTGAACGAGGCCTGGAAGCAGCAGCTTCAGGCCAAGCAGGACTAAGCTGCAAGAAAAGTGCGAATAACAAAAGAAAAAAGAAATGTGACCTCTGAACATTTGACTTGCCACCAGGAGACCTTGCTTCCAAACAATGTTTATTCTGCTGTGTGTTAAAAAAAAAAAAAAAAGAAGAAGAAGAAAATAAAAAAAAAAAAAAGGAAAAAAAAGAAGAAGAAGAAGAAAATTAACTTAAATGTTGGGCCGGACATCTCAATGTTTGCAAACACGGAAGGAGTTGTAAGTGAAAGATGATTTCTCTCTTTTCATTTCTTTTTCCTTGTTTAACATTGTACTCACTTAAGGAAGGGGCTGGCTGTGTGCGCCGTGTTTGTGTGTTGGGGAAACACATCAACGCGACTAAGCAGCGGCAGAAGGCCACAATACCGAACGAGGGAGGACAGCTCTCTTATCGAACAAAAGGATCGCAGAATGAAGAAAACGGGACAATAAAGGGGTTTACTTGAAACGGTAATAAAAGGTCCTTTGCTGCACAGCGGATCGGCACTAAACTCAGAACCGAATAAAATGTGTCCCAAAATAATAATACAAAAATAAAAAACACTCATTAGGTTCTCCTACAGTTTGCAGATAAGGTTCTAGGGGGAGGAGAGGTGTGTGTGTGGGGGGGGGGGGGGCAAAATGATTAACATTTATACAGAATAGTTTGTTTTCATGTTTACACTGTTGTAGTACGTTTCTTTTCTGAAGAGGACCACTAAAAATCAACACAGAACAATGTGAGAAAATTGTGTGTAGATCACTCAGAATTGTTTGTTATTGCTATTCTGTAAATAGCTGCTGAGCAATATTCCAGGCTAGATTGTGATTTAGCGTTGACACAAACCTTAAGGAGCAGAAATGAAGAAAAAACACCAACAAAACGGGAGAAAACATCAGTAAATTGGGAACAAAATAAGCGACAAAGGTCACCTGTAGGTGGAGGAGTCTGAAGACGTACTTGGGACGTCTTCCGTCCGGAAATCCTGGCCAGGCATGCAGTTCAGAGTTGTGTGGATTTCTTTGTTGCAAGTGGTTACCGTTTCATCTGAAGCCACCGACACAAGTCTTTTAGACAGAACTATGGGTTCTTCTCACCATGTTTGCATAAAGGCACCCTCACTCTTTTTTTTTATTTTTGGGGGCTGGGGGGGGGTTATTATGTGAAAAGCATTCCTGACCTCCACACAAGTGGGGATCCATAAAGACTTATGTGCCTAAAGGAGTGTTAAGGTGAATTACCTTAATTTCTTTTTTTTCCTGTTTTCTATTTTTCCTTACGTTTTGGAGGGGGGGGGGGGGGGTGGGGTAATGTTATGTTAACACCAGGTCTGCCTCGTTGTTTTATTGTCACAGGTCCAAGGCTTTATTTTTTATGATCACAGTTTTGTACGTTAAGATACCAGTTAAGTGTTTCTCCCTCCCTAATAGTCCTCATGAGGTAGCAACGGCTGCTACACTGTGATTGTCTCTGCTGAAGTGTAGAGTGGCAGAGGCATCTCTTATCCTGCTGTTTCAATGTGTTAATGCTCATCTGGCTTCTGTTCACTGTCCCAGCCTGTACACATTTGATGTCAATTGAACGATAGCGGTGATCTTGCCCAGCTGAGGAGTTACGGTTCATTTGACAGGATGTGAACAAAAGAAACCATGTAATGCTTTATGTTGACATGAGCGGCAGAGGCGTAACGGGGGGTGTAAGTGCCGTAAGACGAAAACAGCAGTGCGTTAAGCCATATGCAGAGTTTGTGGGATTTTATTTGATTCCTGCGGGAAAAGACATCCAGGTCGCTGGCGGTTTTCTAAGATGAGCTGCCGAGCGACACAGAGGCTTTTCATGAAGTGGTTGATCTCTAACATAGCAACGTTTGTACAGAGATTAGTCCCCGTATTGGCGCGAGCAACCACAGCTGGTAGAGGCTTTGCTAGAAGGAATCCACAGTATTGCCAGCTCAGTCCAGCAGTCACCGAGTCAGACCATTGTCTCTCTTCCATCCAGAATCCACGGATTTACAGCATCCTACCAGTCCGATGCACGGTACACTGTCTCCTTGCTTTAAGCACATGTTGGACACATCGGACAGTCTCACGCTCAAAGATCCAGAGCAGTCGTAGTAATAACTGTAACGATGTGATTCATCTGCGGCGTCAAACCGCTTGTAATGGTTCCCATTGCTCCTAGTCTCCATGCCCCTTCACTCTGATGGCATTCAAGTTCTCCCTGACAGTCTTTTGTGGCGCGAGGGTTGTTGAAGTGTTGATGATCGCAACTGCCAGGAAAGTAATCTCGGTGACATGTTCCCTGTGACGACCTGCGAAGTCGTGAGGATATTATCAAGGGAAATTGTCTGTTTGTTCATGTTGTAACCATTTACTTCTAATCATATATATATATTTATGCTGTGTTACGTTGGTGTTGCCCATTTTCCAAAGCACAATAGTTTCTCCCTCCACACCAGGCAGACTGGTTTCTGTTCACTATGTGATGGGATACACGTGAAGAGACGCTTCCAGCTCTCAATCCCTCACAGTGGAGATCTCTGTACTGTTCACAATGTCAATATTTATCCTTGAGTTTCAACATAACTGTTTTGATGTGATTGCAGTTTGGCATTGAGTCTAAGACTTCAGTCATTCCGAGATGGATAACCTAATCTTAAAGGAGTACTCCACATTTTAGCATGCACGCTTACCATTTATTCAGAACTGATGCAGCAAAACCAGCAATCTTTTATTTATTCCATGTAGTCTTCTTCCCCGTTGACACAGGGGGGAGGCTACCATTACCCACAATACAACTCGACCACTGACAATTCAGCCGGAGATTGGGTTTGTTGTGCCAGTAGTGGCTAACATAGCAAACGTACGCCGTAGGACCCCCCGCCCTGTGAGCAAACCTCGATGTGTACATTTCTGTGGAGTACCCCCTTTAAAACAGTCATTCTCTTTTTGAAAGTTGATTTTCCATGGCATATAGGGAACGAGTGGGAACCAATGGCGGCCTGGTAGAGAAACTCATTCAAACACTAGTTTGCTTTGGAAAATGGTCGGCAGTTATGTTACATTGGCACGATTGGTTGTAAACTGGCCCCAAAACATGCAAGCACCAGTACAGTCCTTTTTAAAAAAAAAAAAAAAAAAAACTGCTGTACGGTCCTCCATAGGAATGATTCAAATGTTTGCATCATGTCTCAGCAAGTCATCTTTAAGATCTTCCGTATACAGTATTGCCTTGTCGGGCTTACATCAGGTTCTGTTTCCATCTCGACTCTGAAAAAAAGATTAACAACCGCACCGTCTTGTCTTTGTCTGGCGAAGCCTGTGCACCCGCATGTAAGACAAGTCTCCTATGGATTCACTTGCACAAGTCAAACTGACATAACTTGCTGTTTCTGTGGCAACAACTATGGGTCCGGTGAGTACTGGAGGCCATAGAACTGACAAGTGCACAGGAGGTATCATCACGTTCATGATTCCAGTCACACGAGTTGAGTGCAGTTACTTTACAAGAAAATGGGTCAGGAATCGGGTCAAAAGTTTGAAAACCTTTGGCTGGTAAACACATGTTGTGTGATGGTTTAATGTCAAAAAGGAGGTCAAAACGATCAATACTGCATTCTCAAGAATATTCATTTAGGCCCTGAGGTATAACTGCCATGTTAGTTGCATCACCAATGCCAACAAAAGTGCCTTCTGTTTGATCACTAGGCCTTGAGCCAAAGACGAGCAACAGTAATAGCCTTGTAAAATATAGAATGGTAACTGTAACGGGCACAAAAGCTTGCCTTCCTTGAAATGTAATCTGATAAATTGGTAATTCCCAAAGAGTTATCCAGAATCGGTGCATTAATCCATTCGGAAATTGCCAGACAAAATGCCCCTGTCAAATCAATGGTCATCCCCATTTCCCTTCCTGAACTCCACTTATCATGTTTATTTTGTCTAGCTAGGACATGTTTGTTAATACACTCTGTTTAAACTACATGATTGTAATGTTCTTTTTTTTCCCCTCCCTAATTATGCCCTTTAGCTGTATAGACTGTTAACATTCTGCGTTATTTTTAGTAAAAAAATAATAAAAAGATGAGGGGTTGGGGGGGCTTGGAATCCATGTCAGCATACAATGTTTATTAAATTTCTTTGTGGAGGGAAACTTACCGGGTTTGCTTCTGTCTTGCCAAATATGTTTTAAAATGCTGTATTTTCTTACATGGAAAAGTGTTACATGAATGGTAGGAGGGTGCAAAAAAAGAATCTGTTCAAATCATCTTACCTTAAGGGAAAACTGTGGTTGACATGAGAACATTTTTAATTGTGTCATTGTCATGTGGAAATGATCTACCATTAAAACATTCCCTCTGAAACTACCGCTCATTTGAAGTTATTTTAATACATTAAATACTGTTACACATATAGTAACTGACCACGCAAAAAGTGGATTCACTGCTAAATGTAATTGTTACTGTGACATTAAAAGGATTAGTGCACATGTATTTGTCTCTAATAGTCCATTAAGAGGATCCCTTCCTATTGTGCTCCCAAGGGAAGCGTGTGGACAAAATCCACAGCCCCCTTTTGTGTAAAACTGTATTCCAAAGTTTATCTGTTACAAAAAGGTTAATAATTTCCAAAGTTAGTGTTTGTATTTCCTGTGTCCCTGTGACAGGAAACCTTGGAAGATGCCCGCTTGATTATATCTGTGTATATGTTGTTGAAGCCCCTTTAACTTCAGATAAACAATGTTTTATATATTGGCACAGAACGAGGGCTGTGGATTTTGTCCCCCAAGCCTTCCAATGGAAGTGTGCCAAGAAGGGAACAGGAGGAATTATTACAATGAGAAGACAAAGTTTCAAGGTACTTGTGGACATTGTTTTAAGGCAGATCTGCATTCTGTTGCTCCTCCAGAGCAACAAATTATCCCACGACGGATTTCACCCCTGATCCCTGAGAGGGAACTTCATGACTTTTTTTTCCCCCTTAAAGCTCATTCCAAGTCTAAAATGTTGTATCATCTCTAAATCTGGCAATTGCTAGATGTTAGCACTTTGAGTATCATTCTTTGTTTAAAAGTGATTATTCTAACATTTACTTCACTGCTTTTCTGAACCCTAAACCACAAACATCCACCCATCCATTATCAGCCGCTTATCCGGGGTCGGGTCGCGGTGGCAGCAGGTTCAGCAGGCCGACCCAGGCTTCCCTCTCACCCGCAACACTTTCCAGCTCATTCTGGGGGATCCCGAGGCGTTCCAAGACCAGCCGGGAGATATAATCCCTCCAGCGTGTCCTCGGTCTTCCCCGGGGCCTCCTACCAGTTGGACGTGCCCGGAAAACCTCTAATGGGAGGCGTCCAGGAGGCATCCTGACTAGATGCCTCGAACCACCTCAGCTGACTCCTTTGGACACGAAGGAGCAGCTACTCGACTCCAAGCTCCCCCCTGATATCCGAGCTCCTTATTCTATCACAAACATAATGCATGTTATGTATGGATGCAGATGCAATTAAATGCCAACCCTCATGTGACAGGATATTACATATCAGTATGAACATACAGTATCCCTCCTGTTGAGAGAATCATGTGTCTGAACCTCTGTGTCACTGTGACTAGAAATAAGTGCTGATACAGAGTCAGTTCATTGGATTAAGTGTGTTTTTTCCAGAAAAGGTTAACATTAATGTGCAACAGCGATTAAATCCAAAAAGCATTGAAAAGGGCCTTTTCATAAAATGTCGACAACATCTTGTATGCGTGTACTGCTGCTGGAAGCCGCTGTACGTTTGAAGGAAAGCGAAAGCGGGGTCTTAATATTTGTTCAGCTGGAATGTGAAGGTCAACCATGGGATGAGTGTACATGCAGAGTCACCGATGCTTCTAAAGTTGCATTGCAGTCATGCTGCCATCGACCTCCATCATGCCACTTAACCCTTTAGGTGCATGTTGGGTATGTTTTGAACACTTCAGTAGACTTCAATGTGCTCTACAAAACAAAACAGTTTGCATATAGAGTTCTTATTTTGTCTTTAATAGCTAGATTCATATACAAAAAAAATAGATTTTCACATATAAAAATAAAAACACGTATGATTGGATTCAGCACTGCAATTCACATTAACGGTACACACATTTGCTTGTATTGTGGTGTGTGCTTTCTCTGCCAGGTGAACTCATCACCTGACCGGTAGAAAGGTCGAAGCCAATCGGTGATGAAGGATTGTGACCGTGACCTTTTTAAGATGGCATTGGAAAGTTCTGCCACACATATGAATCAGAAAATCCTCTAACAGCTAAATAAAGTGTTAGTCAGTCATGGGTATCCTCAGGAGACCACATCACCAACATGGGAATTGTATAATGATTCAAATGTGCGATAGTGTTGATGGTTTAGTTCATAACTGCAGACCATGAGAAGCGTAGCTGAATGTCATGGTGGTTTGATCGGTTGCGCGTATTCAAAACGGTTTCAAGGTGCGATTCAATTAAGTATTCTATAAGCGCTTTAACTAAACTGCCTCGAGAAACTGCATGTTGTTTTTTTTATGAGGCACATAGTAACACATAGGATCAGGCCCGTCCTGGACCGGGTGTCAGAATGAGCAGGGGTACTTGGTCCAAGGAGGGAGTATGCCCGTTTCATTGGCCAGTCTCCAGTACCTCTCCTTCAGGATGAATGCTGCGGCTTTGGGCTGCCTCTGCCTGGTGAAAACACCCTTCTTGTTCCCCACCACGCGTAGGACCCCTGCAGACATGAGGGATCAACAAGAACCTCGTCATGCATAGAGCCCAAAACAGAGGAACCTTTTTGAATGTTACGCAACATTAAAAAAACACTAATTTCCAGTACGATTCTAACATTTTTATATATCGATAATTCCACTTACCAATAAATAACCAGAACTGACATTAATCATTCATTCAAGTAATATAATACAACATTATAGACCTGTAATATAATTACACAATACTATATCATATAACATAGCATTGTATTATTATCTTAGTGTCTAAAATGAATTAATGAAGATGATGAAATACTTAAAACATTAACTTAAAACTAAAAAACATTTGTGACAACTGTCCAGCCTGAAGAAGTGGATTAATGCATCATATGTGTCCACTACGCATGCGCTGATGATAACGGATTGCAAACGGGGCGACTTTACAGCGAGACATCAATGAATATCTTTTAGTTTCATATGCCATAAACCAACTGCCAATAACTTGCAAATGCTGTCGGAGCTACAGTTGATAAAATCAGATTTTCAGCATGCCCGGAAACGGGAGCCACCGTAACGAACGTGAACGGTGCCTTACGTGCAAACCGCTGTATTCACGTAGTCAACGGCGTGTTGTTTCCATGTGTTACGGAGAGAAATTAAAATCGCTGACTTAACTCGGCACACCAACAGGTGGAGAGATGGAAACAGTTCTGGTTTTACGGGTGGCTGTGTTCTCCAGCTGCAGTACCTTGTGAAGTCATGAAGTCCGCAAAGTTCCAGATGAGTTCACCAATGACATACTGCTTCTTCTTCTCGTCGAACACTTTGTGGTAGTTCTTCAGGACGATGTTCTGGTACTCTTCAGTAAACATCACGGGGGGATCCTGCAAAGAGAAAAAGACAGCTTTCTTAACCCTCCCCTCCCCGACAAACATGCCAAGACCGATGTGGTCGAGCAAAATCAGAAATTCATGTCAGCCTTCAGATAGTTGGATGTGTACGAATAAGAGTCCTCACACTGTGGAGCCCCGGCACCGTATCTGCTCCATATTCGCTCTGAATGATGGGTTTCTGGTACTTTCTGTACCAGTTCTCAAACTGAGTGTTGAGCTGGAGGGGGATGAGCTCCAGGTGGCCTGGATCATGGTACCAGGAGAAGTAACTGTTCACGCAGATGACGTCCACGTAGGGAGCCTAAACGAGACAAAAAGACTTAGAGAGACTCTTCGACACGTGACATCCCTGTTCAGTTCTCTACGAGCACACATTGTAAATAAACGCTGTGATAAGCCCTTTCCATAGATCCCTGCATTTTCTTTCTATAGCGAAGCAACATATTTTCTAATAGTAGTAATTACCTGTGATGGGGTGAATACAAACCAGTATTTCCATAACACTAAAGTGAATGTTTTTCCCTATGGAGCGGCAGCGGTCACCCCCAGCTAATCGCCCCGAGGTAAATGAATAGTCTGAACTAATCGGTGCCTTTAGGCTACCAAGTAAACCCCAAGAGAGATTCCTCACAGAAAAGGAATGCGAGGATTGGGCTTTTCTCTCCAGTTCTTCAAAACGAGTTACACACGCAGACTGGAAGAGCCTGCGTTTACATTTTCACAGGCAAACTTTGACAGTTTACCAAAAAAAAGGAAGCAGCAGCCGATTTTGTCTTTTATAATAATAGATTATTTAAAATCAGAATCTGACGAAAGTTGTCGCGTTATTGATTTACGTTGCCAGCACCGTCAATCAGAGAGATGGCCTCCACTGGCCTCCTGCCTGGTGGGCCGGCCCCCTGCTGATTCCACCACTGCAATTTGTGATTTTGGGCTATACAAAATAAACTGAATTAAATTCAAGCAAATCTGACTAAAGCCGACCCACACAGTCCCAATTATTGAAATTATTGTATTATACTTTACTGATAATTATTTTTTTTCCCTCCAAAGTTCAACTTTGATTTTTGCCTATATAGAGTCAATTTATATTTTATATTACAGAAAACAAATGTGAAAAGTCTGAGTATCTGTATGCTCGTAGGTAGCTTAACACCAGACTGGGAAGCAGTGTTTCGCTGCTCCGTTCTTGTTCGTTTCACCTCAGCGTGCATCACTGGTGGGAGAGGTTGGCATGGTGATGTCACTGTGTACCGACACACCCTGGATTACACTTCTACCTCACTGCAGCAAGTTCGGAAGCTTGCAAAAGAAAGTCTTTAAGGACCAGTGTGCAGGATTTAAGGAGGGTCTATTGGCAGAAATGGAGTATAATGTCCATATTCATGTTTTTATTAGTGTGAATCTGAGAACCTCATCCATGTATTCATATCTACATAGGAAACCGGCCTTTTGCATTTTCTTTGACCCATTTAAGTTATTCTTCATACATTGACACCACTTGCATCAATACAAATAATTGATACTAATGTATTAAACAAGAAAGGTTTTCACGTTTGATAAAACTCACCCCTTTATCCCTGGCATAGTTACTGTCTGAAACAAAAGTGACGGGTCGAGTTGGATCCAGAGCTTTGGTATGTTGTATCACGGTCCTGCAGAAAAAGCACATTTTATGATTACAGTGTTATATAAAATCACTACAATGTCACTGTGCTAACCTCTTTAATTTGAAGAAACTGCTTTAGTGTTTTTTACAACTTCAATGGGACAAAGGATGTCTGTGCGTGTTCTGCTTTACGTGATGTGATGGTAACTATGGCACCTGGGCGGGTCTACTAGTACTTCCAGAAGCTGCCGGCTATTCCTGAGCTCCTGTTTGTCTTCAGGGCTGGTTCATAACTACTCTTACTGCATTCCACATATCGGAGTAAAGGGATCGGCTGTGACTGACTAACAAACATACAAAACGTTTAAAGCTTTATACGTTCTAAAGGTTTGGGTAGCTGAAAGGCATCCTGGTAGCCCGGTTCTTATCCGTCTTTATCAAACGCCCAAAAAGAAACGTCTTAAAAACTCAGTGCATAGGGAACGATCTTGCATCAGTCTGTTAAGTCAGTTTGTGTATGATGAGTGGATCCATTCAGGGCTTCACATCTCAGCAAAACGACCAGCACTCACTTGAAATAGAAGTCAGCAGGGGGCATCTCTGCAGCCGGCTCATTGGCTACTGACCACATGACCACGGAGGGATGGTTTTTGTCCCGACGCACAAGCTCGTCCATGACAACCAGGTGATTGGTCAGGGAGGCGTTTCCAAAACTGCGGCTACATTGGCAGGGCACAAATTGCACACACACACACGTCATTTGGGGTTTCCTGGTCCCAAACCAGCCCGCAAAGCACCATCAACATCTGTATGCAAAAACCATGAGGACAGGTCAAATTGTATTTGTGACCTGACATCATTAGTTGCCTTTTTAAACTCTTAATTCAACCCTTAATTCAGTTGTATTCTATGTTAACAGCAGTCCGGAGGTTTGAGCTGGACAGCGCACTGGCCTCTGTTCCTGTCCTCATACACTGCGATGATGTTGCCCTCAAACACACCTAAAGGTCACAGCGATGCGAGCGGTGACACTTACATGTCTTTGATGCCCACGCCCGGGCACTCATCTATCACCACAATGCCGTGGCGGTCACACATCTGCATGATCTCCTCTGCATAGGGGTAGTGGCTGGTACGGAACGAGTTGGCCCCCAGCCATTTCAGTAAGTTAAAGTCCTTGACAATGAGGGGCCAGTCGAAGCCTTTTCCACGAATCTGTAACACAACATGAACAGAGAAAGTCAGGATTGGATAATGGGACCGGAACAACCTTTTCTACCATATTTCGTGTCCATTTTTAGGAGGGTAAAGATAGTCTGTGGATGTTAGCTTGCATTAAAACAGATATGTTGCATTAAAAAAAAATGACAGTCTTGCTTTCCTCTAGTGGTACTCACATCAGAGTCCTCGTGTTTATTGACTCCATGGAAGTAGAAGGGCTTGTTGTTGATGAGGAACTGGGTGCTGGTGACGTTGACCGTGCGGATGCCAACTGGTAGAGTGTACACATCCTCGTACGCAGATTTCTCATCGGCGGCCTTTAAGCGGACCTAGATGTTAAAAATGGAAACGTCAGAGACATCTCTTTGCAAACAGAAGAGGTTTGGCTGACAACTACAGCGGGTTGGAGAGTCCAAGTGGTGAAACACAAGATCAGGTAAGGAAGAAACGTGAAGGTGGAAGTCAAACTATAAATATAGTTCACAGTATACAAATGGTACAATGTTCACATTACTAGAGATGCTGACCTCTAGGAAATAAAAAAACTCAGGCGTTTCTACTGACAAGCAAAATGTCGGCGGTAGAAAAAGGTCAATTTTACGAGACAGTTATAAAACATGAACGTGTCCTCCTGACTTAAGCTTGAACACAAGGTGTATTCACAACGTTCACCCTCATAATGGCCAACTATGATCAATTACATATTATGTTTTCTCAAGCCAACTGAATTGCGTCACATGTATGGAAGCATGTAGTCTTACCTCCAGAGAGTAAAGGTAACCCGGGTTCTCATGCATCAGGTACGGCCACCACAAATTGACATCCTTTACTTTGAGGTCACCAGATAGCTCGCTGGAGGAGGCAACACAGTGGCCACCTTTATCCATCAAAGTGACAGATATGGTGGCCGAGACGGCATCTCGGACTGATAACTTGTATTGGACAAGACCTGAAATGAAGGGAAAACAACACTATGAACTGTGTCACATAGATACTCTTTGTAGTTTACAAGACTCCCATGTGGCTTTGTTGAACAGTTTACTGTGCTGGTGATGACGTGCAATCAATTATAATAATTATTAGTAGTTTATTATAGCTGCATGCATTCATTTACCAGTGTTATCGAAGAAGTTAGTCACCACGGTGATGTCATCCACATACGCCTTAGGAGTAGTATACAGCAATACGGAGCGATGGATGCCGGCATAGTTGAAGAAATCAAAGAAGATGCTTTGCACAAAATACCCATCAGGATACCTGTTGAGCGATTACATTTTTCCTCATCATCTGAACTGACAAAACATTGCACGCATTTGAATCCCGCCCTAAATACCACATCAAAAGTGTCACCGCTGGGTGCTCTCCATATTGAAAGGAATGTCTGACGACAACTGAATTGAGTATTTCAAAATACTATGACGTGACATGTGAATCCAAGCAAATCAAAAGTTAGTTTATATGGGTTCTGAATACACACCGACAGATCCCCGTACACATTCACAAATCTGTCAGAATTATGAGATTTTTTTTTTTACACATGAACAAATCTTGCCCAACTGTCTGCAACCATTTGCCAATTGTTTTGTTGCTATAATAACCCCATGCAGTTTGCGTCTTTGAAGTCAGCACACCCAAGAAAACAACATGTAGGCGTTTGCGGGAGTGACTACTGTGACTCCCTCCTGGCAGGTGTACCTGCTAAGGCCATCCAACCTCTGCAGCTCCTCCAGAATGCAGCTGCTCGACTGGTCTTCAACCTAAATTCATCCACACCACTCCACTCCACTCCACTCCCTTCACTGGTTTACGAGTGGCTGCCCGCATCCGCTTCAAAACATTGGTTCTTACGTACCGCGCTGCGAACAGATCGGGTCCAGTCTACACCCAGGACATGGTCCAACCTTACACCCAGGACATGGTCTACCCTTACACCCAGGACATGGTCTACCATTACACCCAGGACATGATCTACCCTTACACCCAGGACATGGTCTACCCTTACACCCAGGACATGATCTACCCTTACACCCAGGACATGGTCTACCATTACACCCAGGACATGGTCCAACCTTACACCCAGGACATGGTCTACCCTTACACCCAGGACATGATCTACCCTTACACCCAGGACATGGTCTACCATTACACCCAGGACATGGTCTACCCTTACACCCAGGACATGGTCTACCCTTACACCCAGGACATGGTCTACCCTTACACCCAGGACATGGTCTACCCTTACACCCAGGACATGGTCTACCCTTACACCCAGGACATGGTCTACCATTACACCCAGGACATGGTCTACCCTTACACCCAGGACATGGTCTACCCTTACACCCAGGACATGGTCTAACCTTACACCCCAGCCCGTTCACTCCACTCGGCATCTAACAATGAACTTGTGACTCCGTCACTACGAGCTAATTACTCGACAAAATCAGACTGTTTGCTGTCCTGGCTCCTCAGTGGTGGAACGAGCTCCTCACTGACATCAGGAAGCCTCTACATCTTCCGTAGGAAACTAAAAACACATCTTTTCCGACTATACCTTGAATAAAAAACAGATTAGCACTTCAGTGGTACTTACTTATGGTATTTTTGTAGTTCGGCTTTCTTGAAGAAATGTTACTTTCTTGATTCTTGTTGTTCCGAGTTTGTACTCATGGTTGAATGAACTTATTGTAAGTCGCTTTGGATAAAAGCGTCAGCTAATTGACATGTAATGTTTGTTTTAGTCAGTGTTTCACTTCTAAATGAAAAAAAAGACTGAGTTTACTTGGTCTTGTCGCTCATGTGCTGGATGCTTCCTGGTGGAAGAGTGTCCAGGGACAGAGTGTTGTTGACGGCGATGGTGATCCTGCACGGCTGAGTTGGGTCCTTGCGGAGTAAAGCCCCTATCTCAGCCTCAAAAGGAAGATGGCCACCTTTATGCTCCGTCACTTTCACCCCATTCACCCACTGCAAACCAAATTTAACCAAATTAGCGTGGCCACATTACAAGAGGTGGAAAACTTAGAAAGGATGGGTGTGATTAATTTTATTTTTCGAACCGGCAAGAAGTGACGCAGAGGAAGTATTTTTCCAACTTCATTGAAGGGGATAGGGAAGGTACGCGTCACTCACCATTACTGAGTAATAGTGAGCACTTCCCACTCGGACGACAATTCTTGTTCCTTCATCGGCGATCCAGCGGCCAGGCACCACCGCCTCCCTCTCGTACCAAACCCAGCCAATAAAATCTCTCAGTGTGGGGTCCTGGGTGATGTCATTGTAGCTGGCAGGAACTGGCATGTCAATCACTGGGCCGGTCTACGGAGGATAAAGCGTCAAAGAGGATCTGTTGTGGCGAGTTCGTACTAACGGGGATGACTATAAATCAGGAATAATATAAGGGCGTTAATTAGGACTGGAGTCTCCCTAAACTTAATTTTGCGGCTATGGCAATGGTTGGGTCCCAAACTATGGTTCAGGACCCCATGAGAGAACACACACACACACACACACACACACACACACACACACACACACACACACACACACACACACACACACACACACACACACACACACACACACACACACACACACACACACACACACACACACACACACACACACACACACACACACACACACACACACACACACACACACACACACACACACACACACACACACACACACACACACACACACACACACACACACACACACACACACACACACACACACACACACACACACACACACACACACACACACACACACACACACACACACACACACACACACACACACACACACACACACACACACACACACACACACACACACACACACACACACACACACACACACACACACACACACACACACACACACACACACACACACACACACACACACACACACACACACACACACACACACACACACACACACACACACACACACACACACACACACACACACACACACAGTAATGAGGGGGATCACCAAGTGGATTTTTCACCAAGTGGATGTTGCTTCATTTACAGGGGACCCAGTCCATAAGGGTTGGGAAATCTGTCCCATGGTATTATAATTATGTTTCAATAATGTATATGAACTTGAGAGCGTCCTTGTGAAACCGATATTAGACATAATGTTAAATAATGACCGTAACTATTTGAATCTTCACTACAGTCCACAAAGCAGCTGATAGTAGCAAAACCTTTTCTCCAGTGGAATATTAAAAACCCTCCCTGGCAACTGGATCCGTTTATTTTTACTCGTTGCTTACCTTAATGGATAATTGTTAATGTCGTCTTTGTTACAAAAATGAGTCTGAAAATTAACTTAATAAAAACATTTTAAAAACACGTGATGCTTTTGACATTCTGCCCAATGGAGCAAATAGTGGTAGAACATTAGTTACTGGCGAGAAAGCCTCCGTATAAGGTTTATATGAATTATGAATTGTCGTTGTTTTATCTTATTTTCTTCTCTTTTTGCCATGGACCCTTTTGGGAGTCGCTTTAAAAACAGAAACTGTGCACGTCGTTGAGCCATTTTCAGTATCTCAGATCGCCGTCAGTGGTTATGGAGGGCTATTTTAAACTTTTATTTATCAAAACAAAGTGAACCCCTTTATTCTGCTGGCGGCTCGTGCCGTGCTCACCTCTGCAAGGCGACGTTTGTACCATGCCCTCTCGAAGCCCCGGTTCCTGTTTGGGGACCGGTCGGCCCTGAAGTTCCACACCCCGTTGAGCTCCTTCACCTCCCGGGAGGACGACTCCCGGGGGAAGAGCATGCCGGTGTCCAGCAGACATGCCGCTTCAAACACGGCGAACAGGCACGAGAGGCGGAACACGCCGAGTCCTTCAGGTCTGGCCATCCTGAGCAACTCTTCCAAGTCCCACTCGGAAAAACAGCTCCGCGGTCCCTTTTTAGTGACTCTGTCACGTGGCTTGTTCCGAAGTCACGTGACCGGAGAGCCGCTTTCTCGCGTTGCCTTCGGCCACGGCCGGAGAATTCTTCTTCTTTTGGGGTTTTATGGCGGATGGCATCCAACAAAAAGTGCATTACCGCCACCTACTGTACTGGAGTATGGACCAGAGTTATCTCCCTCCAAAATTAAAAAAATGTAAAAGTAAAGAAAAAAATGTAAAATAATAATAATTAAAACCTAACCTATATCCTTCCACTCAACCCGGTTTCCTTCAGATATTGCAGCACCTTTCCTCCCCCAAGCTTAATGCATCCTTTAACTGTATTTCCTCTACTTCCAGCTTCCTCTTCAGCCTGTCTCTCTCCACTATGAACTTCTGGCAATGGCAAATGATATGCTCTACTGTTTCCGGCATATTGCAGTGTTCACATAATCCCGTTGCGTGTTTATTTATTAATTGCCTGGTTTTATTCAGCCTTGTGTGTCCAATCCTTAGTCTGGTTAATATATTTTCTTCTGCAGTGTTTCCTCTGGTTATCCTCCCTTTGCCAACTTCCTTCTGAATAGCATAGAGATGTCTTCCTGTGCCTCCAGCGTCCCAACTGTGCTGCCATTTCTGTATAATGTTTCTTTTGATTTTTGATTTAGTTTCTGTTTTGCTGAATAAAATGTCTGTCTTGTTTCTCACAATCCAATGCTTTCTTCGCTAATTTGTCTGCTGCTTCATTTCCCTTTACCCCTCTATGTGCTGGCACCCACATGAATGATACCAACATACCCAAATGACTAAGTCGGAACAGTGTTTCGTACATTTCATTGACTAAATCCTGCCTGCTATTTGATGTAAATGACTGTAATGATAATAATACTGAACTGGAATCTGAACAAATGATGACTTTTCTGACCTGAACCTCCTCCACCCACTGCAGTGCTGTTAAAATGGCCAATGCCTCAACTGTATACACCGACAGATGGTCTGATGATCTTCGTTTGACCTCATAATGAAAGGATGGAATGGTGACCAGTCGGATAATTCGTATGAATATCGTTTATTTTATAGTGTTGAAAAAACGAAAATACAGTAATACCATACAATACTGTTTTTTCGTCTGAATCCAAAACCGAAAATACAAGAGAATCAAATTTAAATAATGAGATTATTTAGTTTTTTTTGCTAATCCTTCTTTTGTTTTTTCTTTTGAAGAGAGGCGACCCGGAAATACGAGTCTGTCAAAATAAAAGCCAAGGCAATAGAAGGATTGTATGCAAGTAATATAGTTTTATCAAAGTCATTTTTGTATGCAGAGTTGTTGCTGTTAGCACTCATATTTATGTTTCCATCTTATTGTGCTGTTTCCTGAGGGACCGCAGAGCAGAAGCCTGTATGAGGTGACGCAGAGTAACAGTGTTTCCCCTTTTCTACCAGTAGATGGCAGTATACGTGTATAGAAACCATAGATTTAGTTATATTTGCCTGTGTCTTTGATAATTAGGTTATTGATACAGACGTATTTAATGCTGTTTATTTTCTCTGATATGATATGTTCATGGTTAATTTGCAACCTAGTATATATAATGTATTTACTTGTTATGTTTGTCATTTTAGAACCAAACATTCCTACATGGAAGAGTGAGCATGTGTTGATCAAGAAAAGCTGAGCCGCTCTCTGAGGTACGACTACGAGAAGGGCATCATGCAGAAGGTAAAGGCCGGTTTCACTGTTTACACATGTATTATAAGTCATATTTTAGTTGTCATATTGTAGTATTGATTGGCTCGTCCTGCAGGTGGCTGGGTAGGTTTGTGTGCAACCCTGAGGCACTTTTCTCCCTGGCTTTCCAAGACAACCATGAGGCCGAGTCTCAAGGTCATCCTGCCTCCCAGCGAGAAGGACGGCCTCCCCCTGCCCAGCTACAAGGAGAAAGGTCCGTACCCGGCGGAGTGAGGGGAGCAGTGCGTCCCGGGGTGGCTTTCCCTGACAGCTATTCCCATACTAGACTCCACAGCCGGGCAGCTGCAGGAAACATGAGATATTATATAGGAGGAACCTGAATTACTAAGCAATGTGTGATATGTCTCACTTGTATACCCCGCATAATGTATGTCCCAGGTAAGAAGAGTTTATCAGAGAATTATTTTATTGAAAGTAAACCTCTCTTTTAGCTCAAATCAGTGGATGCAAAATAATGAGTCAGACTGAAAATCTGAAATCTCTGAGACTGTTTATTTGAACTCACTCCCTTAGCAAAAATGAAATTATTTGTTCTTATTTGGTTTTCGTTGTTATGTTGGGTTAGCGTCACTGCTTACAAAAGAAACGTGTAAAGTTAATATGTTTTTAGATAAAGTAGCAATGTTATGAAAACAAAATGGTGTTTCAAGATACGGTTGAAATTACATGGAAAAAGGTGATATTTTAAAATTCAATATTTTGAGGAGAATATTTTGTTCATAATATGAAAAGGTCGTAACATTTTGAGTTAAAGTTGATATTCACCAGTTCAACAATATAGTTGACTGGTTATTGTACTGAGATAGTTTTCTGCATTTTGTAGAGTTGATTTGCTTCAATGTGTAGAAAAGATGTATAATTATATATATTTTTGCAAAAGGCTGCATTTGCTTGACGTTGACTCATAAGCTGCAAAGTTTAGCCTGCTAATGTATTGCATCATTCCAGCCTCTCCGAGATGGAGGACTTAGAGTCCTGCAGATAGAAAATGCATGCAAGTGTTTTGCTTTATGACCACTTGGTGGTTATAAAGGAAGAGGGTGTGTGTGATGGAGGCTGGAGAAAGATACTGACACTGGTGTGACGTCTACCCTCAGATACTGTATGTGTGCCTTCTGTACTGATACAATAAACTATTTTACCCTTTTCTTTCAACTATTGTTTTAAAATTGTTTTAAAACTAAAAAATGTTGTATTTTTACTGACCTTAAATATTCTAGAAACGTTGTCCAGGGTGATGTCCATTTCCCGGATCTGATAAATGTGAGGTCCTCTCCAAAGAGTGTCGTTGGATCAGATAAAAGTACATGTGAACTATACTGCTCTTAGCTAACGAAGGTCATGACCTACTGATGTCAATGTGTTAGTTACCGACATGTAACCTGGGAGACCCAACAGCCCTGTTGCTCAGTTTTACAGGAACATCAAACTACCTCTATCAATATATTGTTATTTATATAATCAGAATCAGTGTGTGTACACATATAATGAATACGACTTATCTAAATATACATGCACAGATATAGACATATGGCTAAAAACAGGCAACAACGCCCAACAATCATTTGACTACTAAACCATGTGAGACATCTTTGAAATGTGAGGAGCTGTGCTCTCCATGTTTCAGTCTTATACAATAACCCATATAGTCAACTCTGACCACAGTGTTCACACAGCACAGTGCTATATCACTCTTTAGATCAAAGTGCTACATTATCATGATGTGATTTTGTCAGAGGGGCGAAGACACTGACAGCAGAGTTAGAACAGAACGGGTTAGATGTTGAATGAGTATGACAGTAACAGTGATGATGGCGCAGAGAACAGTAATGAAGCTAAAAATGGGAAGCACAGGTAAGAATAAACCAAATATCTCTTTATTTTTTAATTGTCATTATTTATTGCTAAAATGACACATATGACAAGTACATACATGTTGTATATAACTAGGTTGCAAATTAACCATGCACATTAAATCTCACAATAAACAGCATATGCCTGTATCAATAAAATAAAATAAAATTTAAATACACCTATACTGCCATCTACTGGTAGAAAGGGTGAACACCTTTACTCTGCGTCTCCTCAAGAACAAATACTGTGGAAAAATACACGCTAACAGCAACAACTCTGCACACAAAAATTACTTTGATAAAGTGATATTACCTGCCTACAATCTTTCAATTGCCTTGGCTTTTATTTTGCCAGTTCCTACAATGACATCACCCCTCTCCAAACTGCTCACCATCATGGACAATGAAAGCCATCCACTCTACGGTACCATCACTCGACAGAAGAGTCTGATCAGCTGGAGACTGCGCTCGCTGCCATGCAGAACTGATAGACTGTGTAAATCATTCATCCCCAGAGCCATACAACTGTACAATAAATACAATCTGTCAATCAAAGGTACCTCACTAGAAAACCTCAGTTGACAGACAGTTCACTAGGAACAATGGTTAGCCTTTTGCACAGCCCCCAACTTACTTACTCACTGTTTACACTGACACTTTTTCAATGACTACTGGCTATGTTGGCTCTCTGCACAACGACCCCCCCCCCCCTCCACCCCCAGCCTGGACTCCTAATAATGTGTGTTTTAATTTTTTGGACAATCTTTTTTAATAGTTTAATAGTGTGTATGTGTATATTATGTTTGTGTGATGTTTGGAGCTACTCGGATCCTGAATTTCCCTTAGGGGATCAATAAAGTACTTATCTATCTATCTATCTATCTATCTATCGATCTATTTGTCCCTCTCCTCATTTTCTGTCTTCTCTCTATGGTCAAATAGCAAATATTGGCATAGAATTGGCAAAAGTAACCTTTAACAACACATTGGGTTTCAGAAGGCATTTTAGGCATATACAAATATGGTCAATGTAAGTGTTATTGTCTGTTTTCTTAGTGACCCAATGTAGTTGAATCGTGAGAGGGACACCGGCACTTAACTGTAAGTGTATTTGGAGATAGTGGTGTGCCAAGATCTTAGAGTAGCATTTGTGGAATGAGGGTTGTGAATAAATATATGACAGGAGAATTGGATTTTTTTAAAAATTATTTTAGTCTGACATGGGGAAAAAAGCTGGAAAAGGTTTTGTTCCTTGTGTGGATACATTCAAAGGCCTGTTATGTACAATTAGTCTTCAATAGTTTTCTTGTCAATCTTCAATAATAAACCGGATGTGTTGAGTTTAAGTTGTTACACTTCGTAACAGAGGGCAGAGCAGACAGGTGACACTGGTAAACAAATGCCACATGTTGTAAATATGACTATTTATTGAAAATGTTACCCTCTAGATTGATCAGAAAACATTCAGATTTATTTGAGGGGTTTATATTGCCTGTTTTCAAAATATCCCGCAGAGGGCACCAGAAGTCTAACGAAAGGGCCAAAGGAGGCCGGATGGGAGAGAAAAATAACTAGAAGGAGAAGCAGAGTCTGATATACAAGCTAGCAATAGTAAGGAGATACAAATAAATAGATTTACCACTTAAAAAATGATGTTGAAGTTATGTGTTTTGGTGGGTTGTTGTTCACAAGAAGGTTACGGAGTGATTCAGGACTATGAGAATCTACTTGCATATTGCAAATAAATTTAAATTCAACCATCTTACTATATGGTCGCTTCATGTTTGGTTGATTTCTGACAGAGAACGAGGAGCCCCTCCACACGCTGGATTACAGATGAACTCATGCAAACATATAAAGGGGGCCCTCATAGAACTGAATATACGTTGACTTGAAGACCTGTTACATCCGAGGAGGAAATAAACAAGCAATTAAGATAATGTATTACACTCAAATGTGAAACTGCCCAGGTGATAACATAAACTGAATGGTGGACAATTAAATTCCATTTCTGTTTTTGGTTTGATACTTTAATAAGAACTGATGGATTTTAGTTAGTTTATTTCAGTTTGAAGGGTCTATAAATTGGATTTTGTTTTTCTGGAATAGATGTATTCTGTCCATTCCCCCAAAGAGGTATCCATGTCTCACTTATCATCCTCTTTCAAGGGCCTAGACTTCTCATAAATAAAAAATAATTAAATAGTTATTCTAGTTCTTAACTTATTTCACTTTAACGAGTAGTTACAAACAGGACAGAAAAATGCAGAACAATGTCATTAATTGAGGTGCCCCCATGCTAAGCCCAACCCTTCAAATGCACACTGGCCAATCATAGCACAGCATCCGCCAGCTCCAATCAGGGTACGACAACTATGGTTGTGCCATGGAAATATAAAGATAACTGTGTGCATCCATTCCTATGAAAGTTGCTCAGTGGGCGCATCAAGTTTGATCTGAGTTTTGGATCCAGATGAAAATACCCAGGTCTTTGGCATCATAGAACCATAGCTTTTGGCCAACATGTCATTCCTTTGTGCTCTAAGAATCTCTGTGGCATTATAGTTATTCACATTTGCATTTCACAAGGCAGTGTATGATTGTGGGAATAACATTTAAAGATTAAGAAGTATATTTTTGGTGTCTTTTGTTACTGTAAATTTAACAGGAAGAATACAAGTGGCATCGAAGTGTTTCTACCTTAATGTGCTTCAATAGTTGTGAATCAAATATAAAATAAGCTCCAGACGCCCAGATTAAAAAAAGAGAGAAGCTCCTCAATTATCATCATTATGATAATCTGAACACAAGTTATTATATTCCACATGACATTGTTTCATTCACCCCATTTCAGGACGTCAGGTTTTTAAGAACTCGTTATTTTCATAGTTGACCTGCTGTTCTTACCTTTCAGTTTTGTTTATGAATCCATTTTTTATTAGGCAAAAAATAAATGACAGTCTGCAGTAAACCCAGTTTTGAAGGGGTGTCCACCCATGCATTATTGATAAGAAAGCAAGTGGGAGCGAGAACTATAAAGGGCGAGAAAGAGAGAATAAAGAGCGACACAATTCCCCAAAGCCAGGGCTTTTGCTGATATGCTTTCCCCAGTGTACCAGTGGTGAAAGAACACAAGCACATGTGCAGATTCAATTTGTATAGCCCAATATCACAAATTACAAATTTGCCTCAGAGGGCTTTACAATCTAGAGATGTGAGGACTAGTAACAGCTTTCCTTTTGACCTGCTCAGATTGGTCAGTAAAATGTGAGTAAGAACCACAACATACAGATAGACGGATATGGAAAGAAAAACAAACCTCACAACACAAGGTCATTTGCTGGTTTAATAAAGTGCAGATTTAAAGTGCAGAGTACATCAGTCTGCACATTCTGTCAATGATATGGTGTAGTCTAAAACCCTTATCTCGAACGGTATCTGGAGCAGATGTAATTAATAATGTGATGTTCTCTGATGACGGGCAAGAAGATGATAAGATATCCGTACGCTTTCGTCATTGATGGCTGGCATTCAGTTTTATGAATGAAATGGAGCAGAACTTGTCATTTCATACCACAACTGTCTTCTATCCAGTGGAATGTTGTTGTTTTGCACACCAAAGCTTTTAAACGATAGTGATCTACCAACTGATGAATATGAAAGTCATCTGTGTGAAGGTCATGGTTTTAGCCATTTGTGTTGTTTCTGTAAACCATGTCTAATAATAGTGTTCCACAGTTATTACAAGACCGCTGCTAATGAACTCGTCCCTGTGAAGTGCGGATGTACTTATGTGTTTCCTATAGAGCTCTCTGCTTCCTGTCTTTTTGTCATTGTCGAGTGTCCACTCTGCTTGGATAAACATTAACGGCTTGGTGGCACATCCGAAAAGGAACATTAATTATGCTTCTGTATCATGCGTGTAGTGCAAAGAAACAGTGCAAAGAAACTTTATTCCTTTAACGGTGCAAAGAAACTTTATTCTTCTCTAAACTGAGAGATCACATAAAACAACAGGCTCCACAACAGCCGCTCACCAGGGATCTCAACAGGACGGACCGACACTGGTGCAGGAGACAAACAGGTTTAAATACACAGGGAAGGGGCAGGTGATTGGACACAGGAGGAAACAATCAGGGACACAGACAATCACAGGGACAGGAAGTGCAGGAAAACAGAAGACACGAAAGACAAGGACTTCAAAATAAAACAGGAAACAAGACACACACAAAAACAAGCTCATGACATGCTGTGCTCCTCACTTCTTCAGGCCGAACATACGCGATTCAAAACTCAAATTCTTTTGTGGGGATTTCTTGGGAGATTTCAGGGAAATAAAATCACCAATACTCACTAATATCAGTCAGAGCAAGGGACATTCTCTTTTGTCGCCCTACTGGAACCACAAGTTGTGCCCATTGTGTTCCAAGGTGAAACCTGGCATGAGGAAAGCTGGCTGTATGCTTTCTTTCTCACTCCACATGTCTGTAAAGTCCTTAGTTCAGCACAACGCGTTGTGTCGCAACACCTGAAATATTTTTAACAACTCCTCATTACTTTTTACAAGACTATCTGACGCAATAAAAAGCTTAATAAAACCTAATGAGAGAATAAAGTTCACACCACGTAGTAAATACTGAGAACATATAAATGCTATTGCTCTTTGGCAGACTCCAATCAGGCATTGTATCTAATATCAGCCACTAATAGATTATAAAGCGGGTTGAACATTATAAATGGCTGTGTAAATGTGTTGCTAAACGCGGTTAAGATGCAACAGTTGGAATTTAGTCAGGTGGGACAGGTTGGCTGTGTGACCTTTTAGCAGCTAAAGCACAAGGACTTTAATGGCAGAGATGTTGACTCTAATAACATAACACATTTAGGTTGTTACTGGCAAATTTCAGGATATATATATATTTCATTTTCTGCCTTGGAATACTCTCGGTAATTTATTGTGTATTTGTTTTGATCAATTTAAAAAATTTTTTACATCATGCACAATTGTCTCCCACCAGAAATATGAAACATGTGGGGCGAAGTGAGGAAGCCCAAATAAGGCGTCGCTGCACTGAGGGTCCAGGGAGACTCAATCAGATAGCAGTAGTGGCAGATTGGCTGTGTGGGCGCATGCATGGCAGAGTAGGAAGTCCTCTCTTAAGTCCCGCTGCGCCTCCCTCTGTGCCAACGTTTCACACGGACTGCCAAAGCTCCGTCTGTGATCAGGAGCCTGCAGAACCGCCGCCAGCACTCCACCACGTTTTATTTACGGACACTTTCCTGCAGGAATGCCGAGTTTGAGGAGCTGAAATGCTGGTTATTTCTGCTGTAGAGCGATTGCGCTGCTCGGACAATAAAGAGCAACACAGGTTTCCATCTGTCAGTGTACGTCTGATCTGGTGGTTATATTTGAAACCGGGACGTTTTGTCCTTAATTGCTCTCTTGTGAATGAAAAACCCTGGCCTTCCCCATGGAAGGCCCGTTAGCGGCTTCTGACACCATAGTGTTGTATGAGGAGATTTTTAATTCAAAGTTGCAATCGCCTCCCTGGGTGAAGCAGATCTACAGCATGATGGCTGTATTGCAGCGGACCCTGAGATAACAGGGCTATTTTTAGGGAGAACAGTAATGGGTGACAACCTTTTCAATATCTCAGCAAAATTCAAGGCAATAGTTCACAATCTTGTTTCCACAGCTACATGTGCTGGTGAGGGACAAAACCAGCTAAAGATTAACTGTTTCATTGCAACCTGTTAATGGCCGTCGGAGGTCACGCGTCTGGGGCTGTGGAGGAAAACGTAATAGCTGTCATGGGAGTGGGGCCGAACAGAGGTCAGCGACCTTTTCCGTCGATCTAGAAGCCCCGTCGCTTTTAGTGAGTGGGAGTGCTGCTATTTGCTGCTATTTGTGTGCCATATTTTGATCAATTATTAACTAAATGAGGACTGGTTTGCATCAGAAACAAAGCGCTGCAGATATTCTCAAGAACCTTACCACAGTTGTTTACATGTTTGTTCTCAAATGTGATAAACGCACTTGAAATTCATTCAGTTTCTTTATTCTACTTGTCGCTGGTAATGATGGCTTTGGCAGCAACATAAACACAGTGTCAGTTTTTACATTTTATACACCTTGAGGGTAGAAGATGCACACTGATCGGAGGCGAGTGCTTTCTCCCTATCTTTGTACTCGCAGTGTCAAAGTGACAATGGTGCACAAGAGAGGATGAGGATGAGGAGGAGGAGGAGGAGGAGGAGAGCGAGTAAGAGTAAAGACAGGGAACAGGCATTCCTCGTGTCTTCTCTCACTGTTCACATGTGAATATACAAGCGTTGAATAATTCATAGTCTGTGGGAGGGTGAATAATGAATACGTGCGATTGATTAAAGGATGCATGCTGATGAGCGAGACAGAGGAGGGCTTCCCCCGCAGAGTGATCTCTCACCTGCTCCATCAAATGCAGAGGAGCTAAAAAAAGCACACGTACATTTCATTGAGTACAAAGTGTTCCGCCTGCGCTGCGAGTTGGATTTTGCCACTTGCCATAGCAACGCAATGCACAGCGCCGTGCTCTGCTTGATGCATTTGTTTGCTCCAAAGCTCTCTGAAGACCGTGGAACTATCGTAAATGGAGTGAAAAGGAGAATCCATGTTTAAAGATGGTGAATAATACATCGCTGCAGCATCACGCAGGGCTGTGTCTGCACGCTGGGGTGGGAGCAGCGCCGGGTACATTTTGGGTTTATCTCCTTCCTCCCTCTGACTCACATACACACACACACACACACACACACGCACACACGCACACACACACACTCTCTATCTCTCTTTCCGTATGCGTGTATGCATGTTAAATATTCTCTGTGAAGTTGTACATGTGTCTTTGCTGTGGTTGTTTTTGTGCAACATGGGTCATTGGTTCCAGTGTCGAAAGTAACTCCTCACCTCCACCCATGCAACTCCCACTGTTAGGCACAACTATTCTAAATATACACTTCACATGTATGTGAAGAAGCAAACCCCCCCCCCCCCCCCCCCAAGACAAAAGAGCATGATGCACTCTTACTTATTAAAGCGATGGAGGCGGGATGTGCACATGTTATAACCCAAACGGTTTCATTGAAACTGTGGCAAAACACCAGGGATCTCTACGATGTGCACTGTTAAGACTTTATTTTCTTAATCGTGAATGTGTATAGCAGCATGTGTCACGACAAAACAAGGGGGGGGGGGCAACACATTGGGCAATCGAGGGAATTCATGTGTGCCTATTTGAGGCAGCACTGAGGGTTTCCCTTATATTAATGATGCCAAGCAGCTGGGTGTCCATTCAATATAGTTGCAGGAATAATTTATACTGACAACACACACACATTTTGAAGAAATATGTAAGGGCAAAGGCTTTCAAAAACTGACATCTCCTCTGATTCATCTGCAGTAAAGAGGAGGTTGACTGCTTCAACAGAATTGTAAGACGAGTCAATCAGGAGGTCCAGAAGATTTGAAAGATTTCATTCTGCAATTACCGGATCAAAAGAGTAGTTTTCATTGCCATGAAAAAAAGCGTATTATTTTTTCATAATAAGTTATTATTTATTGGGTTTGTGTGGGGCGGTGTTGTTGGAAAAAAACAGTTTGATTATCTTCTCCAAGGAATGACATCAAGATTTGACTAATGTCTGCCATCTAGAAAGATTTGCTTCAGTTACCTTCACATTTCTGGTCATTTATTTTTGGGGCAGCATTCCTCAGTTGGATGTGTGTTTTTGGCAACTCAAGGGCAGACATCCACAGCGAGCTGAAGATCACACAGGTGGTAAGCAACAGTTGCCTGACATTAGCATTCAGTTAGAGTTGTGTCTCTGACCACCTGATGAAGTAAGTCTAATGTGCACTCTCCTGAGAAAAATATCTGTCTCGTTAGCAGCTAAATGCTCGATTATGTTCACCAGCCAGTCGCTAACCTTTTCTATCTCTCTGCTGTTTGGTGCAGAGCGGGTCGTGTACAGTGGCTGAAAACGTCTGCCTGCTGCTGCTGAAAGTGAGGTTGAAAGGTGTTGTTCACTCTTTGAAATGTCACGGTAGGAAAAGCCCAGTTGTTGGCTAAACAATAGAAATAATGATGCTGGATCACATAATAGCAGTGAGACTGAACCAAAACCCCCCCTGTAGAGCCGAAGGGCTGGTGGTAATTCACTGTGTGTTCATCACTCTTTTCACACTGCGCATCGTCAGTGGTCCAATTGTTAATATGAGTGCAGCTTTAAAGCCATGTAGTATCTGAGTTGCTTTCCTGTGTGTGTGTGTGTGTGTGTGTGTGTGTGTGTGTGTGTGTGTGTGTGTGTGTGTGTGTGTGCATTTACTGAGTGGCTCAGATGTCCATGCCTCTGGTGTGGGTCAGTGTTCTCCAGAGTGGACCAGGATCATGGGGTCTTCAGCTGAACAAATAAATCAATGTTCCCTCTCTCCTTGCCGTGACTCATCAAAGCTCCCCAGTCGCATTCTTTAACATGACCTGATGAAAAAAATATAAATGAGAGATTTCACAAGAAAACTTTTAATGGATAGTAGTGTGATGTGATAGAAGAAAGAATAACGGACAGGCTTAAGAATAAGCAGCGTTATAGACAAAACTATAACTATCAGCTATAGACAAATACATTAGTGTTTGTTTACATCTTTATCATAGTGCCATTTGTCACATATTTCTATGCTCACGACATAATTTGTTATTAGAGGAGTGGTACGTTCTGATCAGTGTTTGGCTTCCACAAACAATCGAACACTTCCTGTTCCTGCTTGTGTGGAGATTGAATAATGATATGTAATGAATAGGAGGCAGGCACTGCCAGAAAGTTCACAAAGAGACAGACACAGAGGATGTCTGGGGGACCATTTCTCATGAAACCACGCACACACACACACAGACACACAAAAACACCCACACCCACACACACACACACACATTCCTTTGCTTGGAAGGAGTGTATGCCACATACTTGAGATCTCAGTATTCGGGAGCTTACAATGACAGCAGGTGTTGACTGCGAACCCTTCTCTTCAGTAAGAGGACATTGGGAGCCCATTTTCCTTTTCCTGAAAGGAAACATTCTCCGAAGATGGTAATCTGTCATAAACATTCTTCTATTTGAGTTACATCCATCCATCATCCATCTTCTTCTCCGCTTATCCGGGGTCTGGTTGCAGTGGCGGCAGGCATCCTCCTTCCAGCTTTGTCTTCCGGTACAAGGCCTAGCTGCATCACTGCTGACACCGCACTGCACCTGTCCATCTACCCCGAGATACTTTTAACTCCCTCCCATGGGGGAGTGACTCACTCCCAACCTGGAGAACCCAATTTGCTGGGACACTGCCCCTCCCCCCCCCAACTGCACCTTGAGATCCTACCATTACATTACATTACATTACATGTCATTTAGCTGACACTTTTATCCAAAGCGACTTACAATAAGTGCATTAAACCGTGAGTCCAAACTCAGAACAACAAGAATCAAGCAAGTACAATTTCTTCAATAAAGTTAAACTACAAAGTACTATCCGTAAGTGCCATTTAAGTGCTACTAAAGTGCTATCGGTAAGGGACATTTAAGTGCTACTACGGCATTTAAGTGCTACCTATTCAAGGTATAGTCGAATTACAGTCACAAACCAAATCGGTGCAAGGTGGACCACCTGCTGGAGGCCAACATCCACTGAAGACCGGTTTGACTTTTTGACGAGTATACAAGGACTGGATGGCTCGTAACACCGGCCCTGGTACCCGATATTCCCGTAGTAACTACATGCACAACTATAATGCAAAACTAATGTGCTGAATGTGGTAAACATTATACCTACTCAATCTCACCACGTTTATGGGTTTGGACATGTTAGCATGCTCACTTTGACAGCCTCTCAGAGCGTCTAGCTTTGGCTGCAGACTCTTAATCTTGCTACATTTCTGTTTGTGTGCTAATGAAATATACGAGATGCAAAGAGTTGGTAAGAACTAGAAGTATTGGTCGGTGGATTTTAGGACTTGAACACAGCCTGAGTAGCTGAATCCAGTATTTATGGTACGCTAAGCTAACCGCCTGCTGGCTGTAGCTCAATACAGATATGAGAGTGGAATCGATCATCTTCTCATCTAACTCTCAACAATATAAAAAAACGAATTAGCATATAGAATTATTACAAATTATCTCGCAATTTATTGAAAATGGTTTGACTTTGGAAGCAGTTATATTTTCTTCTACCTCTACGGTTGACTTCCTTTATGGCAGGCCACGAATTTATTATTCCTGGCATCCATGCAACAAGAACCAGTCGGCTCCAGCATGCACCGGGCCGAAGGTCTTTGCAGACGTCACATTCTAACTCACCGACTACCTGTCTGGCTTGGCTCAGGGTCTCCATCACTACTGTATTCCGGGGTACTAAGAATGGTTGTGTGCCATGACGTGATACCGTTTTATTTCTCATTGTCTCAGGGTAGACAAGGTGTCTCTACCTTTCCCCTTGGCCTGCGTCACACAAACTGTACTTCTACCCTTTCCTGTGCTTTTCAAGCCTTCAGGTCTGTTGATGGAATATTGAGCCCCACAGCCATAGATTCACTTCCGTTAGTCATTTGAAAAACAAAACAAAAAAGTAACCAGGATAATATCTCATTATACTTAGCTCTAGTGACCAGCACCAGAGGAATGTGCATTTCCTGTCCAGCTTTCCAACTCATTGACACACCCCGATGTTAATTAAAAGAGACGTTTATAGTGATGTTCTTTATAAAAATAATTCAGTCAGCAGCTCAAAAATACAGTGACGCTGTTATCAAATTATCAAAACTAGTTAGTGAACTATTGACTTCCACATTTTAATGGTGTGTCGCAGTCACACTGTGTATTTTTTAAGATATTTCAATGGATTTTGAATGAACATTTTTGAGTTGTAGAGAAGACTTTTCAGCTGAAGGTGAACTTAAAACTCAGCTGTGATCAAAGCTTGAAAATAGAGGTTGTATTTGATCACATTTATAAATGTGTGTGTGTGAGTGCATGTGAACAAAGACAAAACTGGTAGTTTGGCTCAAACGGCTCAAGTACACTTTTTAGACATCTAGTTACTGGTTGTGACTGGTTATCAATACAAGAACATGCGTACGCTTTCTTACTGACAAAATGCCAGTAGCACTGTGTATCACCTCCCTCATTGGAACCCATTAATGAATACAAACGGGAATAACATGTGAACACAGAGGCCGATAAGAGTGAGAAAACAAGGTCGCAGACAATTAAATTGCCAGCTTAAAAGCTCCCAAATAAATGGGGAACAGCCCTCCAGTAACAACATAAATTATTATTATTATTACTGAGCAGAAACAACACCAATCTAGCTAATCTTATTTCATGACAACAAGACGTGTGTAGAAAAGTCCTCGACACAGATTAAGTCAAAACATTTGAACAAAGTTTCCAGGACGGTGTGTGTTCGGGCCAATCTGACCTTCTCTGCTCCAACCTGATGAACCTCAATCAACAACGGCTTTATCTGACAAGACAACGTGCGTGTCACCACTTATCTTCACCTTAAGGACATGCAAGGAAAGAGACGGACTCATTCCCTCACCTTGCTCTTTGTGTAGGCCATGTGGTCACGGCCAACACGGGGTATGAGGCTGGAGGGCTAGGAAAGGTTATGATTGAATATGCAGTGGCAACAGTGGGAAAGAGACAGTAATCATGAGAAAGTAGTGGCCTTGTGCACAGACCGCCCACAATAAACAAACCAGAGTGAAACATCTGGAACTGCCTGAAACGTCACCACGGATTTAGGCTGCGAGTACAACCGTCATTTGAAATATCTAATCAGATTTGACCCTGCTTTTTACTCAAATAAATCATTTAAATGATCCCACAGTGCCTGTCGGGTGTCAGTGTCCCAAACATGCAATGACCTAACTGAAGAATATGAAATGAGCGGATGATGTATTGTTTTCCTTCCCTCCAGCTCTCTAACTCATCCACTTAGCCCCCAACTATAAACAAACAATTGTGGGTCTCTATCTCACATCCTCCCTCTGTTGTGATGTCACTGTCCCTCACTCTAACCCCCTATAGAGACTCATCACCTACAGTATGTCATCCTGTGTCGTCTCCCCACACAATTTGTCTGAGACCTGGGGGTTGAGGTCGAGAGTTCAGGTCTGGGTCTGAAACAAAACAAACGCTATGAGGAAAAGGCAATGTTTGAGTATTAAACATGCTTGTATTTCCAATAGGACAAACATAAATAGTAACCTATGGCTTAGTTAAAGGTTAATATGATTGTTAATACTTTTGAAACCTTTTGGGTTTTCAGGTTGTGAAAATCTAATATCCTTGGGCAACTATATTCTTCCACTATATGCATCCTTCATTTACAGCTGCTGTTTTGATGGTTTATTAGAAAGCCCATAACTCCTTCCTGATGTATTTACTCACATTCATAACTGCAGGATTGATGACTTATTAGAAAGTCATTAAGTCATTCCCGAAAGCTCTTTTCTCACTTAATATGACAAGCCTGCAATTAGTACGCTTTGTTGTTACTATGTTATTAATAGGCAAGGCAAGGCAAGTTTATTTGTATAGCACATTTCAACAACAGGGCAATTCAAAGTGCTTCACATAAAACCATTAAAAGCATCAAACATAATGCAAAAGAAAACAAGATTTAAAAATAATTAATAGCATTCATTAAAACATTAAAAACAGTAAGAAAAGCAAGAAATAGAATAACGGTTGCAGTGCAGTTAGATAAAAAAAGATGCAGTAGTGAGATGCAGAAATTGGTTGATATCCCTGAATCGTGTTCAATAAAAGGCAACAGCAAACAGAAAAGTCTTCAATCTGGATTTAAAGGAGCTGAGGGTCTCTGAGGGTCTCTTGGGGGTCTCAGCAGACCTGCAGCTTTCAGGGACCTTGTTCCAGATATGTGGAGCAGAAAAACTGAACGCTGCATCTCCATCATACATGGTTCTTCCACTATAGTAATTCATCATATCTGAAGTTTAAATGTTAAACAGTCTTTAATGAATAGATTTAGGTTACACTGACATGTCAATTGAATGGATATTTCTTATAGTTAAGTAAACTACTACATAAAGAGGCAAAACATGTTTTGCTGGATGAGGATATCCACCAACCAAAGGGAGTTTTCTCGGCCTTGCAACCCAAATGTTGACTAAAGCCAAACCTGAGGCAAAGTCAGGTATGACTAAAGTCATTAGGATGCATCCTCTGGGGAACGGGAATATACATTAATTGTGTAGTTGTTGACATCTATCAGTCTGGACCAAAGCAGCGGATCAACATACCGACATAATACCAAAATAAGTCCTTATTATTACTCCGTAATGCATTAGAAAAGGATTAATTTACCATTTAGAAAGTCATGAGTTACAACTCTTTAAAGCCTTGAAAGTATTCCTTATTGGAAAGTGGTACGGACTTGCTTTACTTTGGTCTCAGTCATTGTTCATCACAGGTCCCGCTAACAACACAACATCTGTGGATGTGTATTTCTCAGTGAAATGCACAAATCTGAACTATTATCGTGTGATTGAATTCTAAAAAGCTGGCGGCTGTTATAATCTGTCTCATATGGAGATGAAGTGGAAGCTGTGGGGCAGGTTGGCAGCCCCCCTGCTGTGGGAATGGATCTAGACAAGGAGAGCGGGTAAACACACATTTTCCTTATCTCACAGGCAATTAAGCTAATATAATTAAGAATTCTATCTATAGTGAAACATTAAATTTAATGAGCTGCTTAAGTTGCCGCAAGACTTTTACATCACTCTTTTATGAAGAAGTTATTTCTTCAGCGATAGTGTTGTAGAATAGTGTTGCACTATTCACTGCTCCACTTAGAGCAACAGCCTATTATACATTGATGGTATCATCATCTCAGTCAAAGGGCATGGCCCGGCCGGTTCAGACACAAATAATGTCCTCCACTGGCGCCCTTGTTTCTATAAATAAACAACATCAGCTAGTGACAAAAAGTCATCCCATTCAGGAGAATAAATCCCTGCAGGATGTGTGATGATAAATATTAATAATCTCGGGGCCTGATGTTTTGAGAGCCGCTCCTTCAGGATCAGAAAAACCCAAACATGCTTCTACAAATGCCAACATGACTGTGGGAAAATATTAGATTTGACAGATTTAGGAAAACATTGTGACTTTTGTCGGGTGACCACTAAGGGTTGAATCTATCCACGACATGATGACTTTTAATGAATGTAGTTGATTGTTGAAATATTTAGAGTAGGTGTATGTATAAAATGTGTTTGCATAAAATGGAAGTGAAAAGCATTCACAGCTTTGTTTTTCCAAAGATAACATAAAATCAATCAAGTGTAAGAGCATTTGCCCCACTAGAGAGCTGCGCTCACTAAATGCGGGGCTACTTGTGGTTCCTAGAGTCCTAAAAAGTAGGATGGGAGCCAGAGCCTTCAGTTATCAAGCTCCTCTTTTATGGAACCAGCTTCCACTTTCAGTCCGGGAGGCAGACACAGTCACCTCATTCAAGAATAGACTTAAGACTTTCCTCTTTAATAGTGCTTATAGTTAGGGCTGACTCAGGTTTGCCCTGGTCCAGCCCCTTGATATGCTGCTATAGGCTTATAGGCTGCTGGGGGATGTTTTAGGATACACTGAGCACCTATCTCCTCTTCTCTCTCTCCTTATGGATGAATTTACATCTCTCCATTGCACCTTATTAACTCTGCTTCCTCCCCGGAGTCGTTGTGACTTCACGTCTCATAGGGTCCATTGAACCTGGAGGTGTCTGATGCCTGGTGAGCCGGCCTCCCGCGTTGGCCCTGCTGATGCGCCCCGCCCCCCCTCCTCTCTACCTCCTTCTGTTTCATGGATTGGAGTTCCATTCATACATTGTCATATTCATGTAATGTGTTTATGTAACTTTGTAAATGCTGTTCATTCTGTACACATGACATCTATTGCATCTGTCCATCCGGGGAGAGGGATCCTCCTCTGTTGCTCTCCTGAAGGTTTCTTCCCTTTTTTCCCTGTGAAAGGTTATTTTTGGAGAGTTTTTCCTGATCCGATGTGAGGTCCTGGGACAGGGATGTCGTATGTGTACAGATTGTAAAGCCCTCTGAGGCAAATTTGTAATTTGTGATATTGCAATACTTTATTCACTAATTACACCAATTATATTGCCTGGATTATTAGATCAATACTTACACATGCAGACGTGCCTTCTTCCGTATTTGTTATTATAGTTTGAAGGTCAAAGTTAATTTTGACCTCGGAAACAACTGTCGATAAATGATTGACAAATCCAGAACAGCTGTATAAATGATATATGTATATTCTTTTGTATCTAATTCATAAATAGATCATATATTATTTATCTGTCTAAAAGGTGAATGGCAGCTATTCATGATCTGTTTGTCTGTTTGTCCTCATGTGGCCCCGTGTGTGCACGTTCCTCTGCATGTGCACCCATCACCATGACAAATAGAAACTGCAAAGTGATCCTGGTACGTCAGGATGGAGTACAAGCTCACGTCAATTCAAGCAGAGCATCTCTCTATTCTGAGAGTATGTCTCCTGCTAAATCTCTGCCTTAAAGCACCCCCCCCCCCCCCCACCCCCCCCCCCCCCCCCCCCCCCCCACCTGTGCAGATGTCGTATCATATAGTCACTGCTTCACACCAGTAAGATATGCTGGAGGCTTCAATGTCTTATTGGGTTTGCGTGATCCGAGAAATCCCCTGATCAACAGCCATCTGATGCTGACAGAAGTTGTCATCTGCGCAACATCACCCAGGGCAGAATGAGGACACTCGCTTGCAGCTGCAGGCAAACAAACAATTGCGGCTGGGGGTGTGTGGAGAGACGGAGAGAGGAGCTTTACCCTGTCGGGGGCCCCGCAGACTCCTTTGAAAAGTTCTCTGCTTCTCATTCCAAAAAAATGCACAAAGTTAGCAGAAGCAAGTGAACGAGAAGCCCCCTTGGACCCTTCAGGCCAGCAGGAAAGAGGCTGAATGAACCTAAAGCAGACATCTGAGAGGCTCGCAGTGTCCCAAACTGCACAACAGAGAAATGAAGTGCCAAGAGCCGGCTGGACAGACAGGAGAACAGAGTGGGAGTAATTGATATATGGGGATAAAGTAATTAGATGTGCTACTCTCCTATTTCAGCTTTATGCAATCCACCACAACATCTATAGATATATGTACTTACGTGTTAGTATACACAGTAGTAAGACCATCCTCATTGGCCACATAAAAAAAATCTGGTTCTACCCTCCAAATCCTGCCGATGCATTCCCTTTGAAACCAGAGTGCTCGCCTTCAGCATAAAATTGAAAGCCCACTAACAGGAAGAAAAAGAGAGGGAAGTCTTTTGATATTTACCTCCTTCCTTCCTCTGTTGTGAAGGCGTCAGAGGTGAGGGTTTGCTCAGCCTTTCGAGAGCTCCCCTGGGAAAGGTGGTGAGGTGGTGTAACAATATATGGAAGACATTTCACCAGCGTCTGGAAAGGAGAGGTGACACAAGTGTCCCATTGACCCACAGCAGGCTTTCCATGACAGAGGCTTCAACATATCTGAGTCACTGTGGAAGGGCGGAAACAGAAAGAAGAGTGTAAACGTATGTTACTAGCGGCCGCTACATCTAGTATTTCAGGATTCTCAGCACTCGAAACCTAAACATTCGAATATTCCCTTGAGTTACATTACATTCCAACAAAAGCCATTCAATATATTGACATACAGCTAATTACTTCTCTACATAGAAGTTTTTATTGTTAGTTGTACGGATTAACAGGAAATGATGCAGCATACATTTAACTGGTGGAACGCGCCGCAAATTTCTTCTGCATGTTTTTGGCAGCAGATCAGTTTTAATTGTTGCATTTACTTAAGTGATTTATACATGTTGCATGGTATTTCTTAATAATAAAATAAAGCACATTGTGGCGGCACTATCACATCAAAGCAAACATTGGGGAATTTATAAAAATTCACAGATAACCTAGCATAGATGTCTTTTTTGGGATTTGTTGGCTGAGTTCACAAGTCCAGTTTTGAGACCACCCAAAGTTTCGCACTTGTTTTGGTCTCGTGCCTTTTTGGACGAGGATTTGTTTCGGTCTCGGGCTGCTGATTCAGGATCAGTTGGAGAGAACGTAGCCTGATTCTACCAAAATGATGCATGGAAAAAAAAACATACCTGTGGTCTAACGGTCCTTAAAACTTAAATTGTATGCATTGATTAGTTTGATGTCAGAAGATAGATCAATGAAGTTTAAATATAGATTAGTTCTGTCAATCTGGAGTCCTAAATAGCTTATATTAGCATTGGAAAGACAGTATTGCCCATTATGGTCTTGAGCTGAAGCTTTCTTAAGTTCTTTTGGCTCATTGTTTTGGTTTTTCTGTGAAATGTAGTGTCAAATGTATTATTCAGTCTCACCACTATCAATGAATTGTCCGATAAAACTCTGATAAACATACTGTACACACCTGCCAAGGTTAGCAACTAACGTTAGCTGGTGAAGGAAGTTAGCCATCGAGCTAGCAGCTGGACCCAGGCAGTCTTCCAGGAGTTACCGAAGACCAAGACTTCAGCCATTCTTTAATTGGCCATGTTAAAGTTTGTATTATGACAAATTGATAATTGTAATCGAAAATTAATTCCATCCAATTATGGCCAATGAATGATTCATCATGTCCCACAGCAAAGCTTTTGTTTGAAAGAATGTTAGACATATTAACAATAGTGTAAAGGTGGTTAAATACTTAAACATTAAAAAAAGACTTACAGTGTGTGTGAATACTGGAAGTTGTTGTTGAAAACCCAAAGTTATGTATATTTATGTATATAGAGCCAACTGAACCGAGCTCGGCACAGCTTAAGTCAAGGACATTTCCGTCTCCTGTCTCTTGTCCTCTCATCCTGCAGTTTGCTGGCTGTCTCCTTCCTTAAAAAATATAAATATTACTTCTTGAAATACATGTTTGCTTCTACATCAAACATTTGTTTTGGCCAAAGATGGGTCTCTTTAGCTTCCCCCCCTCCAAGTGTAGCTTTATGTGTAAGAAGCAGAGCTGTGAGCGAGGTGGCATGAGGCTGGGTGCCAGGTGTGGATGGTGGGTGGGAGGTAGCTGGTAGGCGGTGGGGTTTTGTTGTGATGTACCATGAGGCTGCAGCCTCTCGCTGTCATCGTGAATGATCAGAATGACTCATGAAATTAAATTCAATAAATGTCAAATGAAAGTGCCCGCTGCTTCCTCACGGCGTCCGGGTGAACAGGGTGTGCCGCCAGCCAGGACAAAAATATTGGCACCAGGAAAATGGGTGGATGAATTGTATGACTGCAGATACTATGCTTATTAGGTATCCAATAAAATTTGCATCATCACATCCTCGTGTGGATTTGGGAATTCGATTGGAAACTATTAAGAAGTGTAATCTTTGAACAGGGGGTGTCGTGCACACCCCTCAAGCTGGCGGGACTTCTGGGGCCTTTGACACATTTTTTCTTTCTATCGAATACATCTTCAAGAAATTACTAAGAAACGTTGAAGACAATATGGATATGGGTATTGAGAATATACTGTACTGTGGTGATCCGTAGATTATACGACTTATGATTCCTCAGCAGCTCTTTAGGAAAACCTGTTTCAGCTAAGAATGATGAGTCAACCTAAAACATCAATTTTCTTTATTTTACAAGACTCCTCACCCACTACCCCCAGCACAATGCAGCAGAATAACACTGTTGTCAAAAATAGAACGACTTAACCATGTCGGCCTCCGGCTCTTTGTGAGCGCTGGTACTTAGGTACCTTTGTTTCTGTTAGAAGGGGACTGTCTCTCACCCCAGCCTGGGCCTTCTTCCTGTTGATTGACGCCACCTCGCTCCAAGTCCGTACTCAGGTCACGATGAAGTGTTACTTTCACAACAAAAGTGCAACGTCCTCACAGTTGACAATATTTTGATTTATTTCTCTTCAACATCCTAGAGAAAAAATAGTCAAGGTTCTCCTGTTTATTTAACTGTGTTAGGCCATAGAAGTAACTTTGCTTGAGGTCAATTTATCATATTTTTTTCTGTGGCTCTCAGATAATACCAGGACTTATGTCACGGGTCTATGGGCAGGGTTCAACTTAGGAACCTAATCTTATGTTGTGTGGTAACATCTTATCAATATTTACACATAAGCTGCTATTCTTAAAGCAGAGACGATCACACTGCCGTGTCACTATTATTACTTTGAGATATGAAATACCTCAGTGGTGAATGGAATAAGGAGCTCTCTACTCTCTACTGACTAAACCCACGGCTCCTTCATGTTTATTTCCAGGTTTATGAACCATTGGAAACTACTTGCATTAAGTTCAATCAACTAAAAGAATAGGTTCACATGTTTTCAAGTATATCTTAACACTATACTCACATGCCCATATGTATATTTAAAGAGTTTTTGGTAGCTGTAATTGTTCCTCCTGTTCATACTGACCATAAATAAGGCTACATCAACACAAAATGAGCACAAAAGGTCTTCGGTCTTCCCTTTCCACGACTCAACCCGGTAGCGTTTTGGTAAAACTCCGGAGTTGTGTGGACGCTAGGCGTAAATGTAGTAAATGTAGTAAATGTAGTAGTTGTAGCTTACATCCCCTCCTTACCTGATTCTAATGAAAGAGCCTAACCCACTTGAAAGAATGTCCACCTATCTTTTGAACTTTCTTTGGAAGAGAGGTGAACTGATTGTGTTCCCAGTTATCTGTAAAGGGGATTTCTTTTTTCATTTAGTTATCTTCTTCTATTAGTGTGATGGGGCTTTCTTCCTTATCTGTGCATTCACCTCTTTTACCCCGTCATGAACTAGTGTCTACAGCAGGCCAGACTAATCAGGATCACCTTACCAAAACCACTACTCCTAAAAGTGGTTAATCTATCCCTTTAGCTGACTCTCACAGACCGGCCTCAGAGCCAAGTCAGTCTGCTTTACTGACTCCACTTTGATCGGCTCTGCAGCAGCTGATCTCAGTCATCTAAACAGGGTGCCATGGCGCTCCTCGAACGCCTCAAAGAAGCAGCCGACGTATCAGGGTGCAAACCGGGCTCACAGGTAAAGACACCGCAGCTCGCTTTGGGACTGTCATTTGGGTTTTTTACATTACATGTCATTTAGCTGATGGTTTTATCCAAAGCGACTTACAATCATGTTACATTCATACAACAAGGTTTCTTCCCTTTTTTCCCTGTCAAAGGTTATTTTTGGGGAGTTGTTCCTGATTCGATGTGAGGTCCTGGGACAGGGATGTCGTATGTGTACAGATTGTAAAGCCCTCTGAGGCAAATTTGTAATTTGTGATATTGGGCTATACAAAATAAACTGAATTGAATTGAATACACTGTAGACACAGCTACAGGGAACAATTCAGGGTTAAGTGTCTTGCTCAAGGACACATCGACTAGGGCGGGGATTGAACCACCAACCCCCTGAATGAAAGACGGACCTGCTAACCACTGACCCACAGTCAGCCCGGGTTTTGACCACGGCGACGCATGCTCTGCCCTGCAATTGAAACTCAAGTGTTGTTGAACGGAAGGTTTTGAAAAGGCTTTTTAAACCCAGTGATTTGCTCCTTGACCCGCTCTGTGAGATCCAAAGGCTTTAAGTTGCTTCACAGGATTTCTCTGCATTTATCACAGCGCTGGATGTGAACTGATGTCAGCCGCTGTGTATAAATGAAAGGATATTATCCCCACTGATGGGAAATGTAGCTAATGGCTGTAACAGCGTTTTGGCTGTGATAAGTAGGCACCTAGAAAGATATTACAAGTTAATGTTCCCCTGCTGTTTTGGTGCAATTTTTTTTGAATGAAAGCCATTGTGTGCTAAAGGACAAAGCAATCTCTCCTGAGTTCAATTTAGAGGAAATGTTTGGCTCTTTTTGATTGCTTCCTCCAGTGGGGGCCATTGTCGCCGGCGAGCTGCTGCTATATCACTTGGCAGGAGAGTCGTCATTACCCGCTGGCTAATGTTATATCTTGACACCTCTGTGAGCTATATCACAGGCAGCAGAACAACTCGGTTAGCAGGTGTGTCAATTGGATTAGAGTTAAGGTGATCGGGCCACAGATATTTCCTGGTGACAGCTTGGCGTAGAGACGCACGCATGGCGGCGGAATCGATCGACGGACTGCGTGAGATGCAGGAAGTAGGGACCTCACAAAGAGAGGCAGTAAAGGTGACACTGTTTATTTTTCTCTCGACCACATGGACAAACATCGCCCCAGTGACCTTTAACTACAGCTGGATATCTGATGGGCTGCTGTGTGTGTTTCAGGGAGGGTCACATTCACTATGAGGATGCCTCTGGTTTCTCCCGGGGAGAATGGCGCCCTTTGTCCCGGAGACCCCAGGGACACGGGGCATTTGAGGGGAGATTTTGGAGTTAGCGAGGCGGTGTGGTGGCTGTCCTAGAAGCCTGACTAGAAGGCAATGGTACCCCTGACAGATATTTAGGATCCACCCTTTGATCCCCAGTCTCTCCTGATGCTTAACTGAAGAAGCAATAGAGGCCTGAGCAGTGGAATGAACGGGAGGCTTTCATTCAAGCTTGTGTCTGTAGTCTCTGTCCCTCTCCATGCATGTCTCTGTGAAGGGCTGCTGTCCTCCTCAGCCTGTCCATCACAATAAGCCTTTTGATTCCTTAATTGTGTTGGGGTCAACAGGAGGGGGACGGGGACATCAAGCAACTTGAAAGGGGATGAAGTTTGGAAAAGCACCTGTAAGATAATGAAAGGCGCGTGTTGTCTCAGAGATTTTAACGTGTTTGTGTTGTTTTCATAGGGAGTTGTGCACGATACAACAATGTGTGTGTGTGTGTGTGTGTGTGTGTGTGTGTGTGTGTGTTTGTGTCTGTGTGTGTAAGTGAATGCTGGCCAAAAACAACCTCTATAACATCAAGGACAAGTCAATTAGAATAGGATTAATTAAGGATTTGGAACCACGAGCGCCATCAGACTCTCCTGACAGACCGAAGGGGAATCGGACAGGCGAGTGAGAAGCTCGTCTGTGTGTCTGAGCTGGCAGACACACAGCAGAGCCAACAGAGTGTATTATTCCTATATCAGTTTTCACAGGGCAGAGATGCCGGGGCAGGCCTGATGCTGAATACAGTGTTGATCACCTGTGCCTGTGCAAGCAGAAGAGGCTGTCATTAAAAAGTCATGTACGTAGTTTATTCTTTTGTTCAGTCGGAACACATTCACCATGACACTTTCAAGCATTACAAGTAAACTCGATTGCTCACAAACAACTTGATACTTCATATATGATTTTGAATTCAGTACTATATATATATATATATATATATATATATATATATAAACTTCGCACATAAATAACAATAACTGTTTCATATCAATATACACATTCAGTACAGAAATACAACTCGATGCCTTATGAAACCACGGGAAATATACAGATTCCTTGTTCGATCAGCACAATAAATCCTTCTGGAAGATTGCAAAGAACTCCTGAATAAATGAGTGAGAACTCAGTGGGGTGTAATTCACAGACGATAACATTCAGTGCATCCGAGACCCTGTAATACAGACCATGAACACAGTCGCATGTTCTCAAGACAAGCTCACTGAACTTCACGTGTGTGTGTGTGTGTGTGTGTGTGTGTCTGAATTTGGCAAGCACGGTTTTAGTGGCCATGTAAACTTAGCTCATTCGGAACATCTGGACATGCAGATTCATGCGAGTGTTTTGAGATGGATGAAGACAATGACGTTGGTTGGAAATAGGTGGCATTGTGCGCCGGTCGATTCTCAAAAGTCTCGCTGTCTTCCCCCTCAGGTGTCAGTGGCCTCTGATTATGGGAGGAAATAGACTGCAGCTCTCCTCCTGACACTGGATTCCCGTGGCGATAGGCCAGACCTCGCACCCCTCACCCTCCCCGCTTCCTCAAACCATCTGCTGACTGAGCGGCTGCGTGGCGTTCACCTGATGGGCGTGCCATGTGCTCCTGGACTTTGAAAGGAAAGTCAAACTGCTGACTCCTTTGACCACTAGCTTTGAAATGGAGCGTGCTTATTAGACTCAGTTCTGCTATTAATAGCTCCGGGCCGTTCACATGGCCGGCTGAGAACAACGAACCACGTGACGGGTCATTGGGCTGACATTGGCACTCCGAGCGCAAACCATGGGCGACTCGCACTGTTATGGAGCAGAGACTAAATTTACCTGACATTGGACAAGGAGGATGAGGTCTAAAGGGTTCGAGGGTGTGCTTGTGTTTATGGGATGACGCTGTGTGAAAATGTAGGGCACGGCTACGGGATCTGGGATGTTGAGTTTGAATTCAGATGTCACTTTGAGTGCTTGATATCCTGCTTTATGGCACATTCATAACGCTGAAATATGACCTACTGCTTGACTACGCATGCATGAGTGCTGATCAAACCCTCACAGCACAGTTTGTAAGGCGTTCCTCAAACGCCTTTGTCATTTGTGTTGTAAGGGAGGAACACTAGGTGAGTCGTGGCTGCACTGCGACATGGTCGGTCCTTAGCAACCAGGCGATGAAGATGTTCATGGATGTCGCAGTGCAGCACGGGATGCCTCTCTCTAGTTGGTTTGGGACAGTCCCAGGGCCGTGGCGATGGCGGCCAGTAGGAGGGCGGAAGTGGCCAGGACCACTGCGCCTCCAGACCGGAACACCTGCCGACCGTTCAGGGGCTGGACCGGCCTGAAGGTCCCCACCATCTGCTTCCCGTTGTGGAACTTGAGCTCAGAGAACGCCCGCAGCTGGAGGAGCAGAAGATAAACATATGAGTTATGCCCCAGAATTTGGAAAGAGCTTATCAAGGTGTGTAATTTGACTGAGCTCGCTCATGCTGAGTTTTTTTTCTGGACTTGTACATTTAGGAATGTTACTAAGTACATTTACTCATAACACTTTGAATATTTCCATTTTCTCCTCCACAGAGGGAAATGTTCTTTTTACTCCGCTACATTTATCTGACATCTTTAATTAAAAGTTACTTTACTGATTAAGAATTGATGCAAGAACACAAATGCTTATGAAATACCATACATTGGTAACCAGTGGTTACCCCATGTTATGCGACCGTTTACAAAAGAGCAGTGTCTAGTTGGGGCCCCTTGTCAAACTTTAGATGTCTATGAGTTCCACCAAATTCCTTCACTTGTTCTGGTCTATGATCCTGACCTGTTCCATGCTCAGAGGGATGGGGTTCTCAAACAAAGTCCAAATCACAGCCTCGGTGCACCCTGGGGTGGTCAGAGAGCCCTTGTAGCGGTAATAGGTGGTCAGATTGTGCTCAGGTGGGATTAGTTGAGCCAAGGAGATGGAATGCAAAGACGTGTTTCCATCTGAAAACAGAAACACCGCATATGAAACGTGAGCAGCGCCGCTGTGCAGCCATGTCTTTAGTTGATTATTTTAAAGTCCGTACTTGCAGCTTTGATGCTTTGCAGAGCGTCGATGATGGGCTCGTACTTCCGGTTGGCACTATTGGACCTCTGAGAATGTAAACAGACACATTTCAACATTGTTTCATGTCGACTTGAGATCAGTTCGGTCTCAGCAGTTTGATTTCCAAACCGTCATCGATATGATTACCTCGTAGAAGAACCCAAGGACTGCCACTCCCTGTGGGTCTGAGAGGGCCGTGGTCAGATCCGTGTAATGGTGCTTCATGTGAACAATGTGCAGCTGTCGAGACAAAAGGACTGAAGTTACCGCTTTTTCACAGTAATCTTTTACAGTGTGTGTAGAATACTGTTGTAAATGGGGCCCGTAAGAAAAGTCACGATTGGATCAGTTTACAGCCCCATTGCAACATTTGTGGAGCATATTTCCTGCTCGAACAATACGCATATGATATCAGTTCAAGTTTCTCAGTTCTTTATCAAAAATGGGTCTTAAAGGACTTAATTGATAGATAAAGCTTTCACAACCAATCCAACAATCCCCACTTAGTAACAGAGGAAATTGGTGTACCCAAGTTTAATAGCCCAATCAGTATTTTTGGCTAGGATACGTCTGGTGATTTTTATATATTGTATAACAAATTCCACAAAAAGACAACAATTAATGTATCCTACTAGCAAGTCTGTGTGTATATGGAGCTCCATTATTTTAAAAAGACGTTTAAAACAATAAGATATCAATATGCCACATCATCAGACTGGGTAACAGGTTCCTTTACTGCAGCAACACACTGGCAGTGTGTTTATTTTGAGTCAGCCCTTCATTCACCATCCTGCTGCTGGAAATACTCACGAGCACGTCAAATCCGTGGCAGAAAATAGATCAAAACACAAATGCAGTATTTATGCCCATGCTAAAATTTCAATGTCCAGGGAGCTATTGAAAAAAAACAACTATGTATTTGTGGCCTTCTTGTTTTAAAGATTTATGTCTTGAGTAAAGAATGAATGGACTTGAGGCTGGGAGCCATAGCCAGTGTAGAGAGGTCAGGAAGTATTGAAGGGCAGACTAATGCACTGTTTGTCTTGGTCTTTTAATAATGGGAAAAAATATAGAGCATCACCAGCCTTACCCTTTAAATGTACAGTATATTCACATACATATTTTAATTGCTCAATTTATAGGGAAAGTCTGCCCTTTTATAATAGTTCAAATTGTTGGTTTGTTTTTTTGTTGGGTTTCCAGCTGCTAAGTGTTAGCAAACCTTCACCAGCTGCAGATGATAACTTGAAGACAGGATGAGTGTGTTTTGCATAGTAAGGTATACCTCCATGGGATACTGCTCCCCATCGATGGTGTGTTCGGAGCCAGGCCCTCCATTGCTGCCCCAGTGCAGGTGGAACTGCACAGCCTTGTAGCTGGTGGGCAAGTTTCCACCTGAGATGGTGCTCAGGATAGGAACTCCAACCTGAACTGGAGTGGGCACGCATGGGATATACGGACATCACACAACGGCTGCACAGCACCGGTGGCTCATGTGATGGAAAATGGAAAAAATGCTCACCCGAGTGGCCGTTGTTCTTGATTGTGCCTCTGAAGATCTGCTGGTAGTTGTCGAACCGGAAACGGGTCAGCCGCTCGTCTCTTAAAGTCTTTCTGGTGACGATGTTGATGGGCGACTGGTTTCTTCCTCCACAGTCGGTGTGGGCTTGGTACCAGTTGTTCGGCACTAACACGAGAAAAAGATCAAAGTTACAGAAGTCAGACTGCTGGTTTTCAAGTGAGTGAAAGCACCGAGACCGCACTTATCAGGGTTCGTAATGACCTTCTTTTAGGAGCTGACGTTGGCATTAACGTGTTTTATTGATCGATCTCAATGCTGCTTTTGACACAGATGGGCACTTGATTTTAGTTGAATGTCTGAAGCATTGGGGCACATTGGGTAATAGAGATGGGTTTTAATTATAGATACCTTGTGCGCCTGAAGCCAGCTGTACGTCCTCAATGTATGGAGTACCGCAGTGACTCGTCAGTCTTCTCCATCAATATGTTACCTTTAGATACATTATTTCAAAAGCTAACAATGTTGCAACTGAGCAAACCAAATGTCTTTCTTAGAAAAGTTAAAAAAAGGTGATCCGAAGTTATTATAATTGGTTCAGATTCTTAAATTTGTAAAATGTCTTCACACTTAGCATCTGTACATCGGGTAACCTTTACATTTCAGAGTCGATTAATGTAATGCTCACCAACAGGAGAAGGCCTGGATGGGATTGTGTCCTGATTATATTTCTGATTTACTAACTCCCTATGAGCCTACGCGCAGCCCTATAGCTCTCTGTGTCTCGATTAGTCATTCCCAAGTCCAGCTGAAACCCAGAGGAGCCTCTTCAATCAAGGCCCCTCGGCTACGGAAACAACCAGCAATCAGGCTGGTGAGCTCTTTATCCTCTTTTAAACACATGATTTTAGAATAGCATTTTCTCAAATAGTTTTATTCTGTGTTTTCCTTGCGTTTGTTCTTTTTTATTTAATTTGTGAAATTGCTTTTTATTTTGATTGTTTGCATTTTATTGCTCTTTACATCTGTTGGATTTATGTCCAATGTGATGCACTTTGTAACTTTGAAGTACCTATATAAATAAAGTTATTGTTATGATCAAATACTGTTACACTTCTTGTATTTAAATAAGCTTACCATTGCACTGATGATCACAGGAGAACTGGGACTGATAGCACCAATCTGAAACACAGACGATTCAACATCAACATCAACAGCCAATAATGTAAAGATCACAAAACACACACTCACACACACACACACACACACACACACACACACACGCGCGCACACACACACACACACACGGTATCAGCCTGCTAACCTCTGACACAAGCCTCAGTCTCTATTGTGAGGGCATGATGGGATGTTTCCTCCAAGAATACACTGACAATTGTCCAGCTAGATTATTTGTGTTTTTACAGATGTATCCTTTAGTATTATTAATAATAATATTTATATTCCCCTATAGCCAACAGTGAATTGTTCTCCAATGTATGGGATTGGCTGCTGTTATTCCCGGCCATACAAAGTACAAAGCAATTGTCTTCCTATTCACACAAAAGTTTGTGTTTGAGCTTTATCTTTCCGTGCCATCAGGATAAACAGAGACAATCTTTTGCGTCACATTCTCACGTGTTTGAGGATTTATTAATATTTCACAATTGGTTTGCATGTTTCCACCCCGTACTCAGAGACAAATATCTGCAGCTATCTCACGAATCTAATATTTATGAAAAACACGCGGGGAGGGGCTCCCGCTCTGTTATTCGACCGGTGACTTCTCCCGGTGTTTGTGAAGGAAGTCAGTGGTTGCTTTCGTTGCCATGCTGGTTAGATGTTTCCTCCGGCTCTGCCATGAGAATGGGTACTGAACATAAACACGGGTTGTTGCTTTGGCAGGTGTTTCAGATTGCATTCACTGGTGCCATCATATGTGGAAATGTGTCGTTCTCTGAACTCAGAAATGTGCATTGAGGCCAGGCCACATGTTTTCTCCTGTTTCATAAGCAGAAAGTACATGTATTCAATATGGCAATAAAGTAAAAAATGTGAGTATGTTAGTATTTAATTTTTATTTGGCAGCCATAGGTACTTGTTACTATATTTCATACAAATCATATGAGCTATTTACTGAAGTAATATTGTTTGAATCATTAACAAGTCCCCTAATAATTATTAATTGAGGACAATAGTAGAACATGATGAGTTACTGGAACACAGATGAGGGAATCTTACCGAATCATTGGTTTAATCTATCAGACCACTTTTATGAGTTATTCCGACTCTGAACCTGCTGCTGAGCAGCACACAACTAATAATAACAAATTAATAACAACAAATGAATGACTAATTACTGAAACATTAGTTAGCCTATGTTTTGTGTTCCCCTTTTACTTGTATAAAAGTCAATGGATCGGAATACTTCGTCCATCACTATCTATTAGTAGAAATATTTGTGTTGTCCTCGTCGCTTGTTTTTCTATCAGCCAATCAGATTACTGTCCGCACAATTCTTGACCAATCGGTGCTCTGCTTTGATCTCTTGTGCACGTGAACAATATGAACGTGTTTCAATGGACCCGAGAACTTTGTCAAGAGAGCAACCTGTGGAAACTGTCGAGGAGAAAAACAAAAGAGGACGAAAGGAAAACAAATAGTCCGCGGATCTTTTCATACCATCGTGTCGTCTGAGTCAGACGTGAACTGTGCTCACGCGGACGCTGCATTTCACACGAAAACACGGTTGGAAAGGAGAGATGAGGCTTGCTCTGCGAGATGGGGCGGAAAGATTCAGGGTCCCCAATTAGTTTTTAAGCACACGCGTTTCTTATATGGCTGCGGGTGTTTATTAGCAATGAAATACACCGACAACTCCATGACAAGGCGCTGAAGGCGAGGACGCTGCACGCGCAGCGGCGCATCAAATAGCAAAGAATGGGCCACAAAAATCACAAAAAAACGATACTTTATACATTTACAGTTATATAAACGGTCGTTAAATAACTCAAAAGATCCGGTCAGTTATTATATATTGAAGCTTTGGACTACATTAAAAAGTATCGTCTCTCCCATTGCACGGCCAACCACCCCTCTGCTGTATTCATTCTAGAGGGTTGGTCTGTCTCTTAAAATTGCTTAATTTGACTTCACAACATTTGGAGTATCCCGACATTAATAATAAATCCTAATTGTGTTATATTTAAAATATCCCCATTTGGAATTCATAAGAAAAACACATCAGGGGAGCGATTGTGCAATGTTCGTCCAAATGTGCGCATTTGTTCCGGGGTGACTATGATTGATCGGACCAAAAGGTTCCGTCACTTCAGCCGCCAGCCGGGTCTCATTTAGCCCTCAGAGAGAACGCAGCGCGCGGGTCTGTTTCTCTGGAGTTAACGCCGCGGAATCACCTGCTGCGAAGCGGCGGTGCGCAGCTCGACGCGTCTGTCTGCCGCAACCAGGACGCAAAGGACCGTCATTGGCTCAGTGTGGTTCTGAGCAGGTGCACGAGAGAGAGAGAGAGAGAGAGAGAGAGAGAGAGAGAGAGAGAGAGAGAGAGAGAGAGAGAGAGAGAGAGAGAGAGAGAGAGAGACCACAGTGGTACTGAGGGAATCTCATATCTGCAGCTTTTGCCTTTGTCTTAGCTGACAGCTTCTCTGAATTTGATCTGCTCTTGAACTCGGAACCCGAGGTGAAAATACAAGTTGCGCATGAGAATGGGGCCATAAGGAGGAATGCGGGGTGCCACGGGGCTTTGGACAGGGCAGGTGCGCATGTGGAGAGCGCCACGCAGGCGCGTTTGGCGCACAGCGAGCCTCTCTGTCTTCTGGGGAGCCGTCGGCTCGTTTTTTTTGTTTTTTCTTCCACTGCAGAACATCTTTCTGAATCTATTTTTGGAGTTCTGCCTTTTTTTGTTGTTGTTCTTCTCGGGATTTTGCAATAGATCAACTTTCTAATTGAATAGTGACGTGGTGTAAGAAAAGAAAAGACAAGAGAAGCAACTTGATCCTTCATGGTCTTATTGAGAAGCGTTCTGATTCATTCACGGTATTGTTCAGTGTTACTAGGAATTAACTATATCTTACATACAGATATTGACAATCAATCACTTTCATTCTTAGATGACATGGCTCCCAGCTTTTGATCAGAAATATAAGAAAGACATAAAAGACAGGGCGTAAATTCTGCAGTAATATTAGAGGATACATATCTATTTATTCAGTTAATTAACCAATTCCCTTTCCTGTTGCAAATGACATGTAAAGAAACCCCGTTGTTTGACATATTGCCCATGAAAAGAAAGCAGCCTTACCTCCAGCTCCGGCGCAGGTTGCCCAACATGATGCCAGGAGAACGGGCAGGATTAGTTGCTGCATGTTGGGGCTGACTCGGCCGAGGGAAGGCAACACAATGACTTCTTTTTTCCAGTGTGATCGCATTCTCGCAGGGGGTCTTCTACTTATCCATCAGCATACAGGAAAGAAAGAGAGTGGCCCCTCCCCTTTCGAGCATCGTCTCTAATCAAGCTCTTCACTGATAAGAGCTCCAATGACGGGGCCCCATCAACGGGCTCCATGGTGTGCAGGAGCCAAATACAATCTTTAGTCACGGCGTTGATAGAAATACATCCTGGTGATTGGGGAGGTATATGGCCCTGAGGGGAATCTGATGGAGTTAATCATCAATGCGGGGCAGCTCATTGCTCCAGTAACTGGAGGTGGCCCTCAGAAGATTAACTTTGAGGAGATATGAATATGATTGTGAGTGGTCTGAACCTTTTCATCTCTTACGTCCCTGTGTTCCTTTACATTTAAGGTTAGAAATGTCCTTGTATTTCACACGGTCAGTATAGTATACCTGATGTGTCCCAGATTGAAGCTATAGAATGCCTAAAATAGCTTTGCAAAGGAACATGATTAGAGAAGTATTAGCAACAACATGTATGGAGGGAAGAGTGTATTGGACAGCTATTGTGTATGTATTAATACACTATGTTAGTTGTGATTGTGGGGCTAATAACTCTATTATAATGCAGCATATTAAATAAAGCGATCTTGAGTTTTATTCTAAAAAAGGTAACTGGCCTTGAATCAAATGTAGTGCAGTAATAAGTCGAATATTTGTAGTGGACTGGAAGTGTAAAAAGAAAATACTCAAGTACCTGAAATTGTAAGAAAGCAGCAAATGTACTTTTGATTCTCATATAGGAAAGTGTGGGATCTACATTGAAATACAATTCTGGGGTTTGTGCTGACAGATCCACAGCTCAGTGGGGTTTAATGATTCAAACACTGTGAGACCGAGCAGTAAACACACACACACACACACACACACACACACACACACACACACACACACACACACACACACACACCTTCACCTGAGGTCTTTGAAAAGGTTTATTTTCACGCCCTATTCATAAATCTGTAGAGTCAGTACAACACTTTGCAAAGACATCTCATCATCTCTCATCAACGAAAGGTTCAAGCTGTCATCTTTATTTTCATTCAGTGAGTGGAAACCTACCCTGAGCTTGAGTTATTGATCATGCTGAGTGAGTACAGGGAGGGACACTAGAATTTGCTCCTAAAAAACACGAGTTAGCGTGCGTTGCTCTTCTTGGGGATATGAGGAAGTGGGCATGATGGTCTGTGTGTGTAGGGGATGATATGTCTTGGATTCATTTAGAGTGTGTGTGCGTGTGCGTGTGTGTGTGTGTGTGTGTGTGTGTGTGTGTGTTAATAAAACATGTAGCAATGTACGTTTCCATTACATTCCCTTTTTCGAAGGAAAGGAAATGAGTGTTGATTCAGAGGAGGAAGGAACTCTACCAGAGAAAAGAAATCCATAATTGTGAAATTATGCAAAGATTTCTTGATTTGATTTTCTAAAAGTGCACCTTGATAGAAAAGCTCCATCTAGTGGGAAAATGGAGGGAAAGCATTGGTGTTTTTTTCAGCTGGTCCATGTGGAGCTTACTGTAGCTGATATACTTTTCGGTCATTTATTTACTAAAAAGCAAAGCATCACATTGTATATGCTCCATAACATCAATTTGACATATTATCAGGGTAAACAGTAAAAAATAAAAGTGTCTTGAATATCCAACGGAGAAGAACTTCTTCAATGAAAGGTAAAGTTTACTGTACATAGAGCAGCCAAGAAGAAGTGATCTAGTATTGTTTGTGTGTGAAGAACAACATAACGTTGTCTACTACTCCCTGGGATGTCATACTATAGTCGGAAAGCATTGATATGTATTATATATAGTGGGACAGTCCGCATCAGCTGTTGCCTAATGCTGCATTGTCAGAAATGGGTGCCCTTTTTTATTTATTTTGTATATATACTCTCACAACTGTGCACGAGTGAGAGAGGGGAGACACTGCGATTGCTTTGACCACTGTGTCACCAGCCAAATAATGCCATATGAAAATATATAGGACCACAAAGGACATAGTTAACGGTGCTTCTCAAATGGCAAACCCTGGATCTCTCCAAAGATAAAGGCCCTCCTCAAGGAGAAGAAGAGGGTCTTTAGATCTGGCAACAAGGAGGCGCTGAGGACTGTGCAGAGGGAGCTGAGGGTGGAGATCAGGGAGGGTAAAGATGTCTACAGGACCAGGATGGAGGACCAGCTGCAGCAGAACAACACCATCGGGGTCTGGAAGGGCCTCAAGACGATTTCTGGGTTCAAGGGGCTCAACAAACAGCCTGAGGGGGACCATAAGTGGGTGAATGATCTGAACTCATTTTTTAACAGATTTGACCAGCCATCCTCCCCTCCCCCCACCCAGACCTCCCTGCTGCGGCCGCTGCAGCCCCCATCTTTTGCACCCCCTGCGGATTATTGCCCCCCCCCCCCTCCCCCTGCACCTCCCCCCTTTCTACAGCACTCGGCCCCCCTTCACACCTCTCATACTCATACTCATACTCAGCACTCTACGACCGGCAACCCACCCCCACTCCAACACCTCACAGCACCACACCCCCCAGCGTGTCCCGTCACCAGGTGAGGAAGGAACTGAGGAGGATCAAGGTGAGGAAGGCCACGGGTCCAGATGGCATCAGCTCAAGGCTCCTCAAATCCTGCGCAGATCAACTGTGCGGGATAGCGGAGCACATCTTCAACTTGAGCTTGAGGCTGGGGAAAGTACCACAGCTATGGAAGACATCCTGCGTGGTACCGGTACCAAAGACCCCGCGGCCCAAGGACCTCAACAGCTATAGGCCGGTGGCGTTGACGTCCCACCTGATGAAGACCCTGGAGAGGCTGGTCCTTGTCCATCTCCGCCCCTGGTGAGCTCATCCCTGGACCCACTTCAGTTCGCCTACCAATCTGGCATCGGGGTGGATGACGCCGTCATCGTCCTGCTGCAGAGATGCCTCTCTCACCTGGAAAAGGCTGGAAGCACTGTGAGAGTCATGTTCTACGACTTCTCCAGTGCCTTCAACACCATTCAGCCTTTGCTCCTGAGGGACAAGCTGAAGCAGACCGGGGTGGAACACCACCTCACTGCATGGATCCTGGACTACCTCACCAACCGTCCACAGTATGTGCGGATACGGGAGTGTGAGTCAGATCGGGTGTACTGCAGCACAGGGGCTCCACAGGGAACCGTTCTGGCTCCATTCCTTTTCTCCATCTACACATCGGACTTCAAACACAACTCTGCCAACTGCCACCTGCAAAAGTTCTCTGACGACTCTGCGATCGTCGGCCTCATCTCGGCCGATGATGACAGGGAGTACAGGGAACTGAACCAGGACTTCTTAGGATGGTGCCAGCGGAACCGCCTCCAGATCAACTCCAGCAAGACCAAGGAGCTGGTGGTGGACTTCCGCCGTGGTAAACGCTCTCCTCCAACACCAGTGAGCATCCAGGGACTGGACATTGAGATTGTGAAGTCTTATAAGTACCTGGGTGTTCACTTGAACAATAAACTGGACTGGTCTGACCACGCTCATGCACTCTACAAGAAGGGACAGAGCAGACTCTTTCTGCTGAGGAGACTGAGGTCCTTTGGGGTGCAGGGAGCACTCCTGAAGACCTTCTTCGACTCGGTGGTGGCATCAGCCATCTTTTATGGAGTGGTCTTCTGGTGCAGCGGCATCACAGCAGCTGACAGGAGGAGACTGGACAAACTGGTGGGGAAGGCCAGCAGCGTGCTGGGGTGTCCTCTGGATACTGTGGAGGTGGTGGGAGACAGGAGGATGATGGACCACCCCTCCCACCCCATGCAGGGTACTCTGGCAGCGCTGCACAGCTCCTTCAGCCACCGGCTGATTCATCCCCGGTGTCTGGGGGAGAGGTACCGCAGGTCCTTTCTCCCCGCTGCTGTCAGGCTACACAACAAGCTGAGCTCCCAGTAGGCCACAAACACTTGAACACTTTGGACTTCACACTGAACAGCACTTTAGCCCAGTTGTGCAATACTAATACGTTTAAGTACTTTTTAATTTTTAAATTTATTTTATACACTTTATCCACTTTATTCTATTTCTACTCCGTCTGTATATATAATATTCTTCTTGTTTTTTACTCTTTTATCTTAATTCTGTTATTATACTACTTGTTTTACTCATTACTGTGAGCAATGCTGCTGTAATCCTGTAATTTCCCCACTGAGGGACTAATAAAGGATTATCTTATCTTATCTTATCTTATCTTATCTTATCTTAAAGAGCTCTCAAACAGACTCAGGTACAGCAATGAAAGGTGCAGCTGTCATCTGTTGAGCAACCTCATCCCTGTAAACATTGCAAATGCAATCCAATCCATAAGTTAATTTTGAGTAATGGCTAAAGTGGCCTTAAATACGGTTGTATGGAAATGGTTCCTTAGCCTGCAGTCTCCCTCCCACCATACAATCAACCAATGGGATGCTCAGAGGGGCCCTGGTCCTCAGGCCCAACTCAAGGTCTAAAAGGTTCAGGTTGACCGCAGTAGGTGAAGTGCAGTAGGGCCAGTTCTGCCGTGCCCCACCAAGAGGAAACGGGAAGCAGCTTCAGGCACAGAGACAAAGTTACACACACTATATTTCTAGAGAATTCATTTAATTCAGAATATGATGAAACATTTTGAATAAGGGTATGTAGTAGACAAAGTTAAGTTTGCCTTTATTGTGTCTGAAATAGTGAAAAGCCTATACGTTCCCCTGTACAACAGCGCCCTCTGGTGGGCCGTGCCCCATGGGACCGTAATGCAAAAGAACAATGTCAGTCAATGTCAGAAGAACAGGATACAGCGTTGGAGGCGGGGCCTTGATTAATCATATGAAAGTTGTATAACAAAAGTGTATATATATATATATATGTATGTATATGTATATATGTACTTTTCTCAACTACTTGCACACAGAAGAGAGGCATGCATTGACAAGTTATATTCATGGCAGAAAATGTGTATACCAAAATAATGACTAATTGATTCTTTCTTTAGGGTGATGTCACAAAATATAACTCGAAGCTGTATTCAAAAAACCGTAATAGAGACTTCTAATGTAAGAACAAGGACCTTTTGGTACTTAGAGCTGTTGTTTCAGGACCATGGACAGCGCTGCTGGCTGTGTGTGGGTGCAGTAGCCCTGTCCAGTACTGAACCCAAGCTTTGGAAGAGCTACACAACAACAGCTGTAGAACATGAATGTAGACAATATAGTTTTGTAAATATGACTAAAGATATGAACTCTACAGAAACGTTGCAATAATCCGGTTCTACTAAACGTTCCTGGGAAGTTAGGAAAACAATATATGAATGTTCAGGGGTAGTTCGGTAAAAACGTAATAGGGCCAGAGACAAAGTTACACACACTATGTTTCTAGAGAATTTATTTAATTCAGGTTATGATGAAACATTAATAAGAAACCTTTAAGAATAAGGGTATGGCGTAGATGACGCCGTGCAGTGTGTGTTTTAATTTATTGTCTTTTTTTCTCACTTTTCTTTTACGTTTGGTTTAAATTACGGTCAGAAAGCGGACCGTATAACTTTTCTCAACTTTTTTCGTGGCTTTTCAGTTACTTTTCTGTTTGTGACGGAGAGACGCGCACAATGACCGGGGCCATTGGCCATTCCCGTGATCAGCAAACCGCGGCTCCTGCCCGGCGCCAGGCCTGAGATCCCGGAGGAGCTGCGGAGGAGGGCTCGGGGCTGCAGGTTAAGACTGAGAGGTGGTGCAATCCGGACCGTGTGTGACTGAACTGGAAGGCCAACATCAACGCTGTACGAGAAGGGATGAGTCGACACAGTGGAGGAGGACACTGGAGAAATGATTGTCCATATTGGATAACCCGGACCACCCTCTTCACCACCTGCTGCAGGGACAGCGGAGCACGTTCTCCAACAGACTGCTTCAGCTCCGCTTCACAAGGACAGATACAGGAGAACATTCCCGATACAGGAGAACATTCCAGATACAGGAGAACATTCCCGACACAGGAGAACATTCCAGATACAGGAGAACATTCCAGATACAGGAGAACATTCCTGATACAGGAGAACATTCCAGATACAGGAGAACATTCCAGATACAGGAGAACATTCCCGCCCACTGCTATAAGACTGTACAATAAATCACCTCTGGCCCTATTCTCCTCAAATTGAACATCAATAAACCTTGCACCGCTTTCACTTGATATACTTTATATACACTTTTATTTGTATTTTTTCATTTCCTTTATTATATACATTCTTAAATGTAATCTGGCCTGCTATTTTACTTTATTGTATTGTATATATTGTAAACATGCTTGCTGCTGCTTCAAACAAATTCCCCCCTGGGGATGAATAAAGTATCTATCGATCTAGACAGAGTTAAGTTTGCCTTTATTGTGTCTGAAATAGTGAAAAGCCTATACGTTCCTCTGTACAACAGCGCCCTCTGGTGGGCCGTGCCACATGACACCGTAATGCCATAAGAAGAACAGGATACAGCGTTGGAGGCGGGGCCTTGTTGAATCCTATGAAAGTTGTATATGTATATGTATGTCTATATATACACATACATGTATATATACATACACACATACATGTATATACACACACACACGTGTATATATATACACACACACGTGTATATATATACACATACATGTATATACACACACACACGTGTATATATATACACATACATGTATATACACACACACGTATATATATATATATATATATATATATATATATATATACACACATATGTATATATGTATATATATATATATATATATATACACACATATATATATATATATATATATATATATATATATATATATATATATACACATATGTATATATGTATATATATATATATATATATATATATACACACATATATATATATATATATATATATATATATATATATATATACACACACATACACACGTGTATATATATATATATATACACACACACACACATATACACACACACACCATATAGTATGTCAAAATAAGTCATTTAAAAGTTATATTATGTCAACAAGTCATACTGTAGTATGTGAGAAAACGTCATAGTATACAATCTTGAAATAAGTCATTAAAAGTTATACTACAGTACGTAAAAGAGTCTTTAAAAATTCGTAGTATGTCAAGAAGAAAATGTTGAATGGTACATCTAAAAAAAAAAGAAGAGGTGTTGTGTATATTATTAAAACGTTTAGCATTTTAGTTTGAATTTGAGAAGGCTTTCTGTAAAGAACACGCAAGATAGGAAAGAGATCCAGGATATAATCTTTTATTTTAACCCATGGGATTTAACTTTTACAGTGCATTTCTTTACAACAATTATTCATTAAGTGACATGTTTTAGCCACCACTACAGATCAGAAACCTCTGTATGTTACATTTTCTGAGTTCCTCTTACAGATTTTGACTTCATGAACACCGTGTGAAAAAGAACAATGGATAACCACACAGGTTAAATAACTCAGTGACATCCCATCATCCATTAAAATGGTTAGCCTCATTATCAATCGGACCCATCTGTTAATCTTTAGTCGTCTCAATCAAGCTCCTAACTATCTGTACCATTAAAACAAAGAGATAGGTGACCAATTAGAAACCTGCTGCCATCCAGATGAGAAAAAAAGGCTGTAAAATTAGACAGAACGTAATATGGCACCATCGTCTCAACAACCAGTAGACGCATCTTTTTAAAAAGGACTGTGGCCAAACTCCCCTAAGCAGAGCAAGAAACTCAAAGCACTTTGTTCAGTCTTTTCCCGCGCAGCCTTCACCGCCAGTTAGCGATCTGAGGAGGCGTCATCAGTCAGGTGGACACCTTTCATTCACACATCTCCACCACAGAACGCCAAACTGTACCTTCGAATGCAATATTCTCACATCAGAAGTAGATATTACAGAAATCTGCTTTGCCCAACGTTACCGCGTTCTCTTCCTCTCAACACGTCAAGCACACTTCCCACAAAACAAACAAACGGGCAACGCCGCATCCATCGGCGCACGCGCATCCCTCAGAGCGTCGAATGCCACGGCGTGGCTATACTGGAGAAAAGCATTGATAAAGACGGAACCACATTGACTGTGCATATACATCATTTTGAAAACACATCGCAGCAATGAACACACATATACGACCCACCAAATGCACATGAACATAAACTCGATCCAGTTATCCATTACGTATTACATTCAGGCTCCAAGAATACGATGCAATGACTAAGTAAACAGCAGATTTCTCCCTTTTTGCTCAAGTTTGGTCTCAAATCCCCTCAAATACACAACAGCTAGTGCACAAAATAAGAATACAAAATTAGACTTTTAAATACTGTAGCAGCAATTTTTTTTTCTTTTAAAGTTGAAAGCCTCCAGTAGTACAGGTAAAGGCTTTGAAGTCCCCGACACGTGGAAGGGTGATAGATTGTCCTCTGAAGTACGAGACTGTGTCTATAAGGAGGGTGCAGGTGTTTGGTACTAAAGGTGCGTGACTCTAATGGGGTGGACAGGGTGGAGATGTGTCTCGGACAGGGCACCGCTAGAGGACCGAGCTGTGTGGAGGCCACTCGACGCCTCAGTGCTTCAGGCTGAAAATGTCTTTGAACAGAAGGTTTTGTTCTCCAGGAAAACCTCCCCCGCCGACACACCTCCATCTCACACCTTTCCTCCTCCTCCTCCTTCTCCTCCATCTCACACCTTTCTTCCTCCTCCTCCTCCTCCTCTCAGACCGTCTCACAGAGCATCTCCGCTCCCAAACCGAGCCTCCCAAAGAGCAAGAATTCCTGCAGCTTCCCCTCTCCCCCTGCAGCCAAAACCACAGTGGGTTGGGGATTACAACGGGGCGCTCAGCTAACCAGTCCAAAAGGAGCCGGACAGAGCCGAGGCGGGCCATGCTACACAACACTTCTCTCAGCTGGAGGCTGTGGCGATGGCCTTCTTGAGCTGCTGGCTGCGGATCTCGCGGTTGCGAGCCTCGAGAAGCAGGTCGTGGCAGGTGTTGCAGACCAACACCTCGTCATACAGCTGCTGGTCTGGGATGGGCAGCTTCAGGTGACAACAGTCTTTACAGAACACATTGCCACAGTTCCTGAAGATGAAGATCACAAAAGGAAGTTATTATACTTTATGTATTTTACATAAATCTGTGCTCTGCATTTTTTAAATCAGCAGCCAGGCCTGGAACAAAATTAATTCTGACGTCAGTGTGTGTGCACTCTGAGCTACTTAGCTACTGACAGTGTGTTTCAAACTAAACACTTGCTGCTGAGGTACTGTAACAAAAGATGAACTATAGCTAATTTCAATAATGGACAAGAAGTTGATTCAATTGAAGAGAAAGTGAGATTCTTTGTGTTCTTATATATGCAAGTAAACCACAGTGAAGCCCCACCTGCAGTGATGACGTCTCTTGGCTATCCAGAACTCACAGTCACAGTTGAAACAGTGGGAGGCCATGTGGTCAGGCACCCACCTTGTGACCTACACACAGACATCTCTATCAGAACAGTGCTGTAAATGGAGATGCTCCCAGCCATACAGGTGAGGGGGAAGAAGGAAGGTGTGAAGCGGACACAGAAAGCATTATTGTAGGACACTGACCTCTGTGTCCTTGCGCTCCACTCGATCCCAGCTGCCCTCAGACAGACGGTCCTCACTGTGGGTGGACAAAGAATCCTCCTCGTTGCTGTTGTCCGACTCCCGCAGACAGGTCTGAAAACAGAGAGAAGACGAGCTCACAGAAGAGAGAACACTTCCTGAGGATCAAAAGTAACTTCTGTAAACGCTGCCGTCAGAAAAGAGCTTCCAGGACTGGGCATTCTAGCTTTTTCAGTGATGACAATAATGGCACTCACAATGTCGTCCTCGTAGTCAATGTCGGGCTCCGAGGGAGGGGTACTGTACTGTTTACTCTCCAGCCTCATCTGCAGCTGTCGCACCTGCTGCCTCAGTACCTCCACCTCCTGTTTGTAGCCTGCCTCGATCTGCCGCAGTCTCTGCTGCACGGCATCCATGGGCACCGGGAGCCCGTCGTCATCGAGGTAAGCTGGGGCCTGGGGTGGGGGAGGGGAGCTGGAAGCAGAGGGCGAGGAGTACGACACGGGCAGGAGCTGATGCCCTGCCAAGGAGTAGCTGTTCAGGGCTGCGGCGGCGGCGGTGTAGCCTGCATTCCTGGCAGTGGACAGCCACCCAGCCTGCAGAGGGCTGCTGGGATGACAAAGAGCGTCTCTGCGGCAGCACTGTGACCCGTTGGCGATGGCGAAGCCCTGGGAGCGGAGCAGCTTACTGGCAAGCCGACGGCTCTGGTAGGTGTTGTGCTGCAAGGCCTGGCTGACGCCATAGTGGCTGGCACTGCTGCAGGCGGACTGTACCAGACCCTGGACGCTCTCCCAGTGGGAGCCGAGCAGGGACAGGTCTGTGAGCTGGCTCTGGGAGACCAGGTGGCGAGGTGCCGCCTGGTTGCCGTCTACAGGAGCTACTGCAACTGTTAACACACACTCTTTTACTTTCACTACATCTGTCCTTGTGGACTCTTTCCCTTTCTGGGGTTGAACCTGGGTCTGTGGCTCAGGCTTTTCCTCCTCCTCTTCATCATCATCATCATCATCATCATCATCATAACTATTCTCAGTGAGGTCCCGGCTCGCTGTGAGAGGCAGGGCGGGGGGAAGCTCTCCCTCACCCGTGAGCGTCTCTGTGGAGTCCTCCATGGGATGGAGTGGTGTTTGCTTAAAAACCAGCAGGTCTGTGGATATCTGGAGGCCATTTGCTAGGCCGTCAGTGTGGTCGGCCAGCAGCGGGGTGGGTGCTGCGACTTCAGATTCGGTGCCCTTGCAGGGGAGAGATAAGCACGGCTCTGATCTATGAGCGGGTGACGTGGTGCTTTCCGCAGTCCTGGTGGTGTTTTCAGCCTCCAGCGGAGGTGGTGGGAGTGGAGGGTTAGTGATCGGAGGCAAAGCCTGTTGAAGGACAGGAGCGGGGAAGGGAGTGTGAGCGAGTGTGACGTCCTCACTGAGAAGGACCGGGGAAAGGGGCAAATAGGGCAGGGGCTGTGTGGTGAGACAGGGCTCCTCCACTGCGTCTTCACAGCTCTCTGCACCTGGGGGACACTCTGGGGTCTTCGCAGGACTCTGTTCCAGAGGCTCCCCGTCACTGCTGTCCAGTCCAGTGTCAGCCGTGAGCTCATCGGAGATGTCTGCCGAGGTTTCTTCCATGGCTGGTGAAGATTCTGGGGCAGAGCGACCCTCCTGGCAGTGCTTATTGAGATTTGGGTCACTGGAAGTACGTGTCAGGGGCATCCCGTTCTCAAAAGCTGATAGCAGGTTGTCCATGGAGCGGGTCTTGGGAAGTCTGGAAATCCAAAAAAATACATTAAAAAGGGTTTATCTTTTTCCACAGGTGAAGAAATGGCTATGATGTAATTCTCTGTTTGGGACTGTAGAGGGCAGTCTGGCTTTCTGTAACCGGAGGAATATGATTCTTTAGGGACCGCTAAGGCCAATGAGTACAGTTCCTGGGTAACCGATCAGATTTGCATCAAAGCAACACACCTGTCCAGGGACCGGGAGGTGAGTTCATCTCCTGTGACACTCGGGGGGAGGTAGAGCTCCATAGAATCGTCCACAGCAGTGCAGGGGGACGAGGTGGGCAGGTAGACAGCTGTCCACAGCTGCAAGGCTCGCGTGTGGCACACCGGCTGCAACACCTGGCAGACAAACAAGTGATGGGAAGGTCAACGTACAGTAATGATGGTGCCCATGACTTCAATAGTACTGTTGTACTCCGAAGAATTAGGACCAATTTCTATTTTCTTAAAAATCATTCAGAGGATTAGGGTGGCATATGTTGAAGTGAGTTTAAATCGTTGATGAAAAATACAGTTTGAGGATGAAAGTGAAAATATCGTCATACTGAACACTGTTACTTTAAGTAAGTCACATTCTCTTCTGACTAAAAGGCTCAGTGGCTAAAAGTAAGTCACCACCATTTGTTTCTGTATTTAACAGGTCGGTCTACTACAAATGAATAATAGCAAAACAGTAATAGCATAATAACTACACTGTAAAAAGTAGTAAGTACCATATCATGACTGGGGATGTAGAGGAAGTTCTGGAAGTTCTTGTTTCCGTTGCGAAGCAGAGACCACACGGAGCAGGTGCGTTTGTAGATGTTCCTCATCTCCCTCTCGCGAGCATTGTTACACAAGAAGGTCCCGTAAAGACACGAGTACGTGTGCTGCACCAACTTGACCTGGACATGAAGTCAGAATGCATGTAATAAATTAACTTGAACGGTCCGTCTTTAAATATGGTTTCATGTAATGCCAAGCAACATGTCTCACACTCGGTTTATTGGTGAAATACAAAATGAAGATGTACATAGTCCATACTAGAGGAACAGAAAAGTCAAAAGCTGTATGACCACCCACCAGGAAGGCCTCGTTGAACTCAAAGAGGCATGGGAACTGTTTGAGCAGCTGGTGAACACAGTCCAGCCACTGCAGGAAGACGGGACACTGCTCGCTGACGTCGTCAGCGTTCTCCTGGTGGCCACAGCGGTCCCCAAACTTATGACCATAGTCCAGCCACTCGGTCTCTACAAGCACCTGGAAGCCCTGTGGACGACACGGTAGTCAGAACTGAGGGTGATAATATTATTTGAGGATATGATTTAGCAATCTAATCCTATAACATTGTCAGACTCACAATGGATACTTAAAGAGACATTTTGTCTAAAATCTAACAGCATGATACATTTTGGGGCCAACGTGTGCAGACTCTCACCTCTAATGTCCTGTAGTAAGGGTCAAGCAGGATCTTGGAGAGGGCTACAATCTGGGGTGTGCGGTCCCACCCGTCCGAACAATGCACCAGGACAGGACGGCCGTCCCTCTCCACTGCAGAACACACCAGGGTGGCTGCCTTCAGCATGACGGACAGGTGTTGCAGCCAACGGGTGCTCTCAAGTGCCGAAAGCCAGCTGGAAACACCAGAGATGACTGATTAGATAAGTACAAATCAATATAGAGCCTGTCTGGAGGCTAGATACTGTAGTAACCCAGGGTTAGGTTACACTGGGTTGTGAGGCTGGTGGGGTTAGACGGAGGGTACCTTTGACCTATATCGATAGAGGCCTCCCTACATCGTGAAACACCTCCATCAGAATAACATCAAGTCTTAAAATAACCTGATGCGACGTCAGAGCAGCTGGGAAAACTTATGCATCTACAATCACGCATAAAATACACATACAAATCGGAGCTGTAAGAAAAACCCAGATGGAAACCCAGGACCAAATGGAAATGCATTACACACGTATCCACTGTCAGTGTGTTCAGACAGACAGCTGGCCACCCCAGCACTGGATGGTGGCAGCGTTCCCATTTCTCCGAGGTGTTGCCTTACTGCAAGGTGAAGCCATTAAAAACAGGGGTGGGGGGTGGAGGGGTGGGGAGAGGCACAAATGAAGGCAGAGCCGTTCAGAGAGAAAGGTCAAACGGATCGACTTACTTTCCTGGATCCGGGATCTGACTGCAGACGGTCCTCAGAGCCTGGAAGCTGTTTCTGATGGCGTGGATGTTGGCCATTCCCATGAACATCACCTCGCAGTTGGGGTAGTATTCTAAATACAAACACAGAAGACGTAAACAAGGCTCCGCTTGGTGCTTTTTGGGTGAGTCACTGGTGGCAGTAATCACTTGCTTTCTGAATATCAATCGTCAAACATTTGCATTAAGTTTGGCACAGCAAGGCCACCGTTTACAATCCAGGACCGAGCAGTTTCGTCTCTATTGAACTTTGGCCTCTATAAAAATAGATCCAGAGGCAATGCAGGAGTGCCAGGAGTTAGAATGTTTTTAGGTGCAACTTGACGGCAAAAAAGAAAAGAAAAAGAAAACTGCATGTACTGGTGCAGTGCCCGTTGAAGAGTTGCTGGATGCTTTGCCTGTGGTTTTGCTGCTTGCTCAACGTTCCCCACTCAACATTTCACACCCGTGGGTCCTGAGCAATACACTTGCCAAAGGCAACCTGGGCCCCCCAAATAAAACGTACTCAAACTTTGTTTATGTTTAGATACAAAAACAAACATTTATTATGTTACTATTCTAACTCTTAGGTTGAAAAACCTTACAAAAGAACCCCAAGAGATACAAGTATATCCTACTTAATGAGTAGGCTACTTCGACTTCAGAGGAAAACATTGTACTACGACATCTACCCGACGGAGAAATGATACTCGTTACCGATACAGATTTGATTCACAAAATATAACAATTAAAATACGATGCATTATCATTCATGAAACTATCCAGCTTCATAGACTTGAAGCTCCACCTAGAACAGACGTTAACCCAATACTTTTCCTAAACATCCTCCTGTGAACAGTCTGATTTGACCATTTATTGTCAATACTTTTACTTACTGACTGATTTCTTCTTCTACCACTGCCAACACCCACATTCCCAGTTGGAGAAAGAGTGAAAAGTAAAAGCAAGAGAAGGTTTGCCCAGGGAACCAAATATCACTAAATGTGGCCCTAAAAACAAACATTCAGGCTAATAAAATTAATTGAATTGTTTATGACATTTCTGGAACGTTTGGTCGCACTAACTAACCTTCACATTCGCAGCCTCCGCCCTTGGCTCGGTTGGCCACTGCAGCGGTGTATGAGCGAGCATCCAGAATCAGCAGCTTCTGTGGGACGGTGTTTTCATCGCAGCCAGAGCCGCCTGTCAGCGAGGAGTCTGGAGACAGAGATGATTCTTACTGTTATGAGAGGAAAGCGTTTACGTGAAGCCAACTGACGGGGAAAGGAAGAGAGGGGAAGCATGGAAATCGGAAAAGTGCCACGGACTATTTGCAACCTACTGAAAAATCAATCTCTCCACCTGATGACACAACCAGTGTTGCTAAAGGGAACGAGCACAAGCCAAGAGACCTCTACTATAGCTAATACGGAGAAAGACGAGTATTGACTGAGCAACTAAACTACTTTTCTCTGCTGCCACGTCCTTTACAGCCCGTTGTCGTGCAGCCAGTCATGATGTGACGGACCCTTTCAAGTCACTCTTTGCGATGCACTGGCAGGTGTCCCATTATTAATAGTCTGATTATAATGCACTTCATTATAAAAATGTAAGCATGTAACAAGTAAAGAAAAGGAGCATAAATTAAATAAATTATTAAATAAAATTACATGTATACAGAAAACAATGTATGCAGGCAGAATTTAATATGGTGTATTGCGTTTTATCAGCATCTTTATCTGATGTTAGTCCACTTTGTAAGTACGTACATTAATGAGACCTGTGAGTAATGGAAATTATTTTCTTCCTTCTGAGACATTTTCACATAATCAGGCCGAATTTGAATGCCGTCCTAAAAGCTTAAGTGCTCGTACGGGGCCATGCATGAAGCTGCTTTACCAAAATCACTATCGGAGGAGTCGGGAGCTTCCCCACGCTGTCGGCAGGCTAGCGCTCCACAGGTAGTAGTACCCTTGGCCATCTGACACGCCTTGGCGATGGATGTCACCAAGTACTCATCATCCGTGTTCCTCCAGCCCCACCAGCTGATCTCAGGCTGGCTGCATCGGGAGATCACTGCACCGTTCCTCTGGTGCCTGGAGTTGGAGGTAAGAGAGTTAGTAAACAAGCAAATATGCACAAATGTGCATATTTGTGAAAACATGCAACAGCGTGTGTATGACTTTAGGTCAGTAAAGCCACCTGTAGACCACCACAGGGATCCTTTTCATGGATCTGAAAGAAGCCACACTCTCCAGCTCCTTGTCTGTGATCCATATTGGAACCAGAAGCTTCTGTGGGTAGCTGGAGCACAGCCTGTGGACAAGGACACCATTTTTAAAGACTAAATGCAGTTTATACTGCTGCATACATTAAACAGCCAGGCTCAATGAAGAGAAGCAACTAGAGTCTTTCAGTGAGAAAACAACCAAAACAAAACAAAGCCGTGACATCGAGCTGCAGAAAACAACATTCAGTTTTTCAGGGTCGCTACTTCATCAAGAACGAATAACAAAGTGCGACTGCCTGACACCATCTGTCTTCCTCATCCTCTCTCATAATCTCTCATCCTCTCTTCACCTGCTGTCTACGGAGGGAAAAGACAGCATGTGTGTTTCTCTGTGTGAGAGAAATACAGTGCCGAGTCATGGGCCTCAGCAGGTTAAATTAGCTAGTTGTCCTGTGTGTCTTTCTCCCTCAGCAGGATGTGCTCTCTTCGGCCCTCCGAGCAGAATGACATTTCTTTGTTAGTGTTTATTTGACCAGACACACACACGTTCTTGTTAAAGACTGGACTTGCCTAGAGGGCTACTGGCCTGAGAGGTCAACAAAGGCGAGCCAGTATACACAAAGACCAGAGTTGTTGAAGGAATTTAAAAAGGAATAGTCCACTGCAAATCTATTGAGTATAATCAGCAAAAGTACGTTGAAATGTCCATAAAAACGTCTCCAACCACCTTAGCAGTGCATTTCATTTCTCTACGGTTGAGCCGCCTCCACAAGGCTTGTTACGCCAATAAATCACTAAATAAGCTACTTCCAGTGTTTTTAGCATATTATTAGTAAAGTGAGGGTTGTTTGGAACGCACTAAATATAAGTGGCAAATAAGTAGATTACACTGCCTAATCATGAATATTGATAAAGCAGCTTTAAAGGGTATTAACACTGATGAATTTTGGAAAATTGCCACCATTAAAATCACAACAAAAAAAATTGAAATAATGATAACCTGGGTGAATGCAAGTCAACGGTGTTGTCAACATAATAATAATAATCATAATAATAATAATAATAATACTGTAATTGAAGTGCTGTTACACACTGCTCCACAATGCTGAGACGTGCCAACACTTATACCCACAAGCTGTTCGCCATGTATCCAGGTTGGACATATTGTGGTTACACTCCTCCATTCCAGTCCCACTCTCTTTCACAGCTCTCAAAAAGCTCTTTGAAACACCGTCCCTCACCGTTCCCTCTGGAAGCGACCATCGCAACTCTTTATATTAACAGTATTGTACGGCTATCTGCAGCGACAGAGGTGCCATTTCTATTTATGGTAAAGCATCTGTGACATACTTGAAATTGCAGTTTATGTCCGACACTCTCCAGACGTTCTGTGTGTCGAAGCCCATCCTTTTGACCTCCATTTCCATTCTCTGACGCACGTGGTCACCTGCAGAGAGAGCACATTATTTTAAGAATGTCAACATTTTAACCAAATAAGAAATCCCAGTTCAGAAATGTAAGATCAGTAGTGATTGTTGTGTGTGTGTGTGTGTGTGTGTGTGTGTGTGTGTGTGTGTGTGTGTGTGTGTTGACCTGGGCGACAGAGATGGATGTGCTGGTCTTCGTCATCAGCGTTGCCTCCCAGACACCAGGCATGATAGGCCAGAGCGAACAGGTTCTCCAGCCGAGCCGGGTGAGCCACGGCCCGGTTCAGACGCTTGACCCACTCCTGACATTGCTTGAACGTCGCAAAGTGGCATCTGTGGGCAACAGGATAAGAAAGACGAGTGAAATCCCAAGTGCAACATATCTTGTTACAACTTCGTGTATTTGGGGACCGAGAGAAGAAAAACAATTAAAAAAAAACTCATTTGTTGAGATGTTCAGGAGTGTTGCAGCCATGAAACACGAGTGGCTATGTGGCTGCCTCACAATGAGGAACAATAGAAGGCACATCTGCCGCTGAGCATTTGAAGGCGTCCCTCATTTCAAATGTCACAGATGTTCATGAACACAAGAGAATTTCCAGTAACTATGGTCTGGAGTGTGCGTCATCATGGAAAAAATGTGGTCCGAGATACACCTGCTGTACGGTCGTGGGTTGAGTACTTTGCCAGCTGTTGATATGTCTGTCCGTCTGTCAGATTTTGTCACACTATTGCGGTGACAGAGAGGCCGAAATATAAACGTCTGACAAAGTCGTCAAAACCAATACTGTGGTAGTTCCCGCTACAGCAGCTCCACATTTACCAGGATGACTCACAAGGTGAAAACCATACCAGGGTTGCCGTAAATGTGACGTCCATCTAGTATCAACTGGAAGAAAAGGAAATGCCCTTTCATTGTTTACCTTTATACACACCGTTTGGTATCTTTTATATATATATATTTGACTTTAGTTTTTCTATTTAGCAGTTGCTTGGTATAACATGTTTTCACTACACATTGTACTGTGTATGAGATACATTGATTTGATGTTGACATAATTAAGAGCAACAGACTAGATTACCATCTTCTGCTTACAAATGTTTCAGTGATATATTGACGTTACAATTTCTCGCAACGATATTTTTAAAAATGGGATAGCACCTGTGATTACTTTTATTACCCCGTGAAGAATTGTTTACCATTAGTCATTATGTTAGTGTATAAAATTGAAGAAAACAGTGAATCACAACTTCCCGGAGCACAAGATAACATGTTGCATGTGTATCGATGATCCAAAATGGAAAGAATTCACAACGACAAAATAGTAGCAAGGCCTCAAATTTGAAGAAATGCAACCAGTAGCTGTGTGATGTTTTTCCATGATAAAGGACTTTAACAACAATATATCACAAAAACTGCTCTTGGTTAAATTTCTGTTAATTCATTAACCAACAAATTGTCTCATTATTGCACAGACTGGCTGGACATGAAGTATGTTGTCATGCCAACACTGATGCCAACCAAAGGAGAAGTCATAAACAGAAAGACATGTATGCCTGTATGTATGTATGTATGTATGCATGTATGTATCTTTCCGAACATTAAAACATTACAAATGATAACTTTGTTATTCTGGCAACACCTAAGCATCAGAAGACTGTATTTCCTCCCTGTAACTATATTTAGATAAGCAGGGATAACCCTTTTTAACTAAGGACACAAGACACAATCTCCATAATCACTAATGTCATTAGGTCATTTAGGACAGGATGGAGGAGCTATAATAGCACTATAATTATATTAACATCACTTTATTACTACTGTAAGCCTGTAACCTTTAATTTTACACCTGGGAATATTAAAAAGCATTTAAGTGTGGTAGTGTGTATAAATTGTCTCCTCTCAGCCAGACAGAAACTTCTGTATTATTCATTAAAACGCATACCACTGTACAGTATTTACTTATGTTGATAACCGCGCATATATATATATATATATATATATATATATATATATATATATGTGAGATATATGTGTGAGTGAGCTGCTCTCCTTACCTGACAACTTTGGAGTCTTTGCAGATGATGTGCAGCTGGAACATATCTCTGCTCTCCACGCTCTCTATGAGCCTGAGAGGCACCTGTAGGGGGAGACAGAGTGCATGTGTGACCCGCCTGATGGCCCAATGTCAGAGCAGGAGGCTCATCTGCAAAGAGGTTGCGACCCTCTGGTCTAATACATACTAGAGTATACATAGCACGGCTTTATGAGCTCGCTGTGGAGGGGAAGAAGGCCGCGGAAGTGTTTTAACTTTGCCTCTAGACTTCTGTGTTGATACCAAACAGCTATAAACTTGCAGTCTGCAGGATTGTCTGTTCTGCTTTTTACATTTAATGATCCTGTGAACTGAGGTGTTAACAAAAGGCACTTATAACAGAATTTCCAGGATCGCCCACGCAACTTCGCTTTTGTTGAACCTTTATGCACATGCAATTTGTGCACCGTGAAAATCCTATTTCATGTCTTATAGCGAAAAACAAAAGTGGTTCTCAAGGTCAGCTAACACGCTGCACTGCAATAAGTGTTCCTCCTTTCACAGACAACAATAAATCCAGTGTTAGCACTAAGTTGAGAGTAAGTTACAACTCATCTTCAGCGCACTGCAATTTCTTAAAATTAATGATTTAAACCGTCTAGACAGTGGCAGAGGGTGGTGTTTCATCATATGGTACTCACAGATATCTCACTGTCCACACCTGGGTAGGTCTAAAACAGTGACACCATGGAGTACACACAGGGAGAGAGGGAGGGAAGACACAAGACAGGAGGACATGGAAAAACTATTAAACCAAAAACATTCAGGAGACAAAAGAAAATGAAGTTAAAAAAGGAAAGAAAACATCAAAGAGGTTGAGAAATGGAAGATAACCGAGCGTGCTACTTGCAGCACATGGCCAAGCCAAATGGTAATCATGGAGAGAAAGACAAACATGGACGGGAGCAAAGTGCATGAAAACAGCTTTGAAGTACGGGGATGAATGAGTTGGGGGTGGGGGAGGAGGGGGGAGAGGGGTAGTGGCGTGTGGGCATTGATACAGGGTTCATCTGTGCTGCTGGGGTCAAGGCAGGACTCTGAAAGCAGTTCAATAGGGACTGTCGGCTAGAAACGTTTGAACTCAGTGCGTTAATCCAACTCTCTGCTCAGTAAGCCAACGTCAAGAGGCACCCTAAGCATCCTGGTGATCTGCCCTCACCTTCTCCTCATTCTTTCCATAAGCTGAATTCTTCTGGAAAAGATGACTGGGATTTGGGAAGGAGGAGGAATTCTGCTGCCAGAGAACGCAAACAATTGGCCCGTTTGTGTTTGAGCAGGGTCTGACGTCAGCAGGAGCGAGCCAGTGGACGTCAGTGCCAGTGGGGGGCGGTCCTTTAGAGCCGAGATGTCGCATTAAACCTCCCGTGACTGGAGATCAGGGGGCCCGCCACTCCTGTGGTAGATTTCTGGTGCAAGCTACTTCATGCCAACTACGCTGGGATGTGACGAAAAACGTTTTATGGGTACTTCTTGTCAAATACTTGGAGGTTTATTTGCCTGGTTAGCACAATTATGTGTTTATAAATGTTATATGGGGGAAAGGGGAAAAGCCTGTGTGCGTCCAACTACACATTATAGCCTCCTCTCTCTCCTGCTATTGGCTGCTGCAGTGGTGTAGAAGTTGTTGAGATCACAGGGACACTCGTGCCATTCGGACCGAAGGGAAACTCTACTTTTGTGTTTCTGTGTGTTTATTGTTTGAGACTTGCACTCACGTTGATGACAGAGTCCTTGAACTTGATGTGGAGCCTGTAGTTAGAAATGGCAATGACTGCTTCATCGGCACAGCCAAGATATTCCACCCCTTCCCCCTGAAGAACTGCGAATGGCATCTGTAGAGACACAAAACAAGCAGACTGTTGAGGTTTGAATACCGAAGCCTTGACACAAACATCCGATTATTGGATTTATTAGGTCTACTGGGAGCATAATCATAATATCCACATTTCTATTTTTAAAAAGGTGTCCTCTCCATATAGAACTTAACAGGACTATGGGTCTATGCAAGCTGCTCTGTGAGGCCATGACAATGCTAACGTGATGTAGCATTCAACATGTTCACCATATTAGGTAAGTATTGTCACGTTAGTAACATTTACTGATTTGCATTAACCCAATGTTAAGGGATCACCAAAGTTATTACAATCTAACAAAAGAGACTGACATTCATACTAGCATGGCTGAAAAAGACATTTCAACAAATCAGCCTTGAAATGCTCAGTCAGATTCTTTGTCCCGTTTACTTCCTTCAATATATTCTGATTTTAAAACGTTATGCTAAGATTTTGCAAACCTGCTTTGTGTTCAGACAATTTAACAAGGATACATTTTGCAATTTTGTTTTTTTTCAGAAAAAAGGTTTTGGAAGAAAAAAATAACTGGAAAGTACCGTACTCAGTTTTTTTTAAGTATCCTATCGTAACATTATTCAAACAAAATATGCTAAAACATAAACAGGTCAAGTTTGTGCTTGCATCGTCCTGCCGACTCGAGACTAAGCTGGTAATGATTGTGGACAGAGTGACATCGCAGATATGACAAAAAAGGGAGGGGGGGGAGGGGGGAGAGGAACAGTGTGCATGTCCAGTAAGCACATAGTTTAACAGAAGGGCTGTTGTGAGCACAGAGGGCTCGTCGGTGATCCTGAACAAGCGGGCGGACAAAAGGCGGGGCGGGGAGTCCATTGATAATCTCAAACTGGACAATAACATTCTTACTTGCAGTACCCATTTTAAATCAGCCAAGCCCAGCCTGTGCTTGAGACACAAACATTAAGATTATTGGTTCCCAACAGAGGTAAATAAAAAAAACATTCCTCCCATTACACTGGGGCGGGGCTTCAGCTTTGAAAGCAGAACACGTGGAAGTAACACACAGCTACAGTTGCCAACTTTTAAAGATATCTCAATTCAAATAAAGACAGAAGCATCCACTAAAGCAGTTTATTGGAGCTACTTCAAGTGATTTAAACATTTAGATTTCAGTGAACTATAATACCTTTTATGACATTATGTGGCCTACAGAGAATAAATCACTTTCATTCACCTTGCATGAAACATTCCTTCTGATGTGAAACAGCAAAGCGTGTTAGCGCTCGTTATCACTCTTCCATCTGACAAATTGAGGACTGTTTTATGTCCATTCGTTTCCACCTTTATATAACGTCTTCATACAGTTCCCGAGTAATCACCTGCATGCACCTTAAGTAAGACCCCTGGTTGTAATATTACATCACTTTTATCTCTCCAAAAAACACATTTGCAAAAACGTTTTTTGGGGAAAGACGACATTTACATAGTCAATGGGTCCTATTGTCTTGCCTTGCAATGCTATTGGATCGTAAATGTGTATATAGGTCTGGCCATAAGGCCATGAACTCACTCTACCTGCAAACTTTCCTGGAAGCACATCTCCTTGTTTCATTCAACTGGATATATCAACATTGAAGTAAGTAAATTCCATGAAATATTTTTTTGGGTGATTGTTAGAATATGTAGTTCATGTAAATACTAAGTTATTGTGGAATGAATGCATCACTTCAGATTTTCAGCTTGTTATGTCATTGTTGTAATTTTACAACGTTGGGTGAAAATGGTAGCTAAAATAGCATGTGCACACTACATGGAGACATTCCACTTCTTGGATGTTCAGATACAGGATACATACTTACAGAAATATAATGTATTTGATGATTCACACTTTACAAATGGATTATTTGTTATAATTTTAAGTTTAGACCAGATTTTAATAATTCTAAATGGGTTAGGTAACTCTAACCCTATGTTATTTCTATGTTCGCAGTGAGATATAGTCAACTGTTTTTTTTATCTGGACTTTGTTGGTTTGCCCAAATATCTCCTTGTTACACAAGCCAGATAATGTTTGTAGAATACTTTGGAGGATGGTTGTTCAGGGACAAGTGTAAATGTTTTTGAATCTGGGGGTTGCATGTATGGTGCATTGTTCAGGGAGAGGTGTACATGTTTAAGAATGTGGGGTTGCATGTATGGTGCATTGTTCAAGGAGAGGTGTACATGTTTAAGAATGTGGGGTTGCATGTATGGTGCATTGTTCAGGGAGAGGTGTACATGTTTAAGAATGTGGGGGTTGCATGCATGGTGCATTGGTCAGGGAGAGGTGTACATGTTCTGGGATATGGGGATGTAAGAGTTCTGGGGGGGTTGTATTTTCCTTTTGTAAATGTAAGTAGAGAGCACATTAGGCTAGCCCAGTGGTTCCCAAAGTGGGGGTCGCGACCCCTAGGGGGGGCGCGGTGGTACTACAGGGGGGTCGCGGCTTCATCACCAACCCACACACACAGACGCACACATACACCGGTAAAACAATATAAAATAACCGACGTGACATGCACTGTGTTCCAACCACGCCACCAGAGCGGCTCATGTCACAGACCGATTGTGGCAAAACCAGCGAGAGCGAGAGCGAGAGCGAGAGCGAGAGCGAGAGCGAGAGCGAGAGCGAGAGCGAGAGCGAGAGCGAGAGCGAGAGCGAGACACACAGCGACAGAGCGAGAAAGATACGGAGCGACAGAGAAAGATAAAGATAAGAGAAGGAAGTATGTACAAACATGGACAGATTTGTGACTGGTCTAAAGCGCAAATCCGATGGAACTTCTGTTACAGCCGCAACAGGCGACGCGACCACCTCGACAACGCCTCAAACTAAGGTAAAGGCAAGGAAATATAGCGAGGCATATCTGTCTCTGGGCTTCACAAGCACTATTGTCGGTCAGGATGAGAGACCCCAGTGTGTTTTGTGTCTTAAAATACTGGCGGCAGAGAGCATGAAGCCCACTAAATTAAAAAGACACCTGAAAACCCACCACCCTGAACATATTAACAAGCACCTTGAGTTTTTCCAAAAACAATTGGAAAACTGTCATGCCCAGCAGAGTCACTTTGAAAAAGCTGCATCTGCCCCCGTTAAAGCACAACTCGCTTCCTACAAAGTAGCCTACAGAGTTGCCCAATGCAAAAAGGCTCACACAATAGCGGAGGAGTTAATACTACCTGCAGCCATTGACATGGTTTCAACAGTTATTGATGAAGCAACTGCCAATAAACTGAAAACTATTCCATTGTCAAACAACACTATTTCAAGGCGTATCGGTGACCTCTCTGCAGACATGGAAGAGCAGCTTATTGAAAAGATGGTCGTTTTATACAAATATATATTAATATTTTGTACAGTTCATGCATTATAATGCAATTCATTAAAAACCAAGAAAAATTTGGGGTCGGGTTGCGGGGGGTCGTCCAATGTTCCTATATCATCAAAGGGGGTCTTGACAGAAAAAGTTTGGGAACCACTGGGCTAGCCAGACAGTATTGTGTGCCATCAGTGCAATGTATTGCCTGAATAGGATTCATTTGCATTGTAATTAGTTATACTTGAGCATTCTCTAACTATTGTTTCCATTTCAGAATGCCACCAGCAAGGAGAGCTTTCTTCAGTGTCCAGGATGTCATTGAGTTTTCATTCTGTTTTGTATAACATTTTATCCAGTTTTATCTGTTTTTTTACCATTTTCTTTTTATTCCAGTTTTTATCTTTTTTAAATAAATTATGATTCATAAAAATATGACTTGGGTGATTATTATTAATTAAATGTACTGTAGTGCTATGTAAGCAATACACACTCCAAATTAACCATTAGTTGTTTTGTGTATTTGTTCTGACAGTTTGAGAGCAAATGCTGAAATTCTGCTACCAACTAGGCCCAACGTTGCAATATTACAACATTTCCCTAAAAACGTACAATCATTTTTTTAAAAATTAATCCTTCATTATCTGCATCAGAAGACTCTTACAACATCATCTGACTTAAAAAAAAAAAAAAGATTTAGATATTATTTCTATGCTTGGATCTTACAGGGTTAACTTCATCATAAGTCATTGAGGACCACGCATTGCGACCCATGTCTCGTTGTTTAGCTGTTACTCGTGAGGACAACAAAGTTGCTCGGAGACAACGTTACCTCACCCTGCATTAGCATGCACTGCTGAGTCACGAAGACCCACTGGTGCATGTTAAGAGAGGACATGCAGCAGGGCAGATGGGGATTATGGTAAAATGTCAAAAAATCTGGGTTACTTGAAATAACATTAGCCAAAACGGTTAAACGCACAGACAGCCTTAGTTAGTGCACACAAACTGGATTTAGGTCTTTAAAAAATAAATAAGAATAAATTAAACAAATATTGGCAATTGGCAAAGTGTCAAAAGCTTTTAATGACACTTGGTCCAGGGAGCGTACAAAAAACTCAGAACAATCAAACCCCTGACATGCATCACTGCACCTGCTGTTGCCCATCTCTCACTGAAAATGTGTGCGTGAGCCGGGACAGGAAGCATGAGGAGGGAAAGAGTACGGCTTAACCTGGGAAATGGAGCACGTAGTACTCGGCACTCAGACACCAACAGAGCCAAATATAGGCAGCAGGCCCCCTGGCACTCTGCATTGGGACTTTAAAAAGAAAAAAAAGAAAAGTGGAAAGTCTGAAATCAGCTGGCTCCCAAACGAAGCTGAAAACCACGAAGATACAGTTTTACTGTATGAAAGAGGAGGGGAAAAGGAGAAAGCCTCATCTTAAGATGCTTTGCTTTCTTCATGCGCCATGGGAAGTATTCAATTTGCATCAAGTCTTGCCTCAACGGCAGCAGAAATGGCTGAAACGAGAACGTGCTGCCGCCGAGTCGGTGTGCTGCTCTGCCGCGGAAGAGATCGAACATGTCCTACTGAGAGCGCCATAGTTAGCATGCTGTACAGACTGGGAGCTGCATTAAATCAAGCTGTGCTCCAAAAGTAGGTGCATGAGTCACCGGCAGCCAGCGAGAGCAACAGAAGATACCGTGTGTCACGTTTCCTCTACAAAGCTTTCAGCAGCCAAAATATTTGAGAGAGAGAGCAGAAGGACCCGTGAATAACACTGACTGAGTCGTGACTTCCAGTTCGAGCAGCCTGCCTGTGAGGACATGCATGTATGCATACACACACACACACACACACACACACACACACACAACTGCAAGCATGTACGCCTGCACGCACACAGGGTGAAAGGCAGCAGAGTATTAAATATGGTGGGGTAGGGAATGCCTGTAAGAGACATGAGCTGTCAGAGAATCCATCATGGGATTGCATACATGGAAGAATAAAAAACATCATAAGAGCAGAGACACAATGATGAACTGCTGGTGTGAATGCAGGCGGAGGGAAGCGACATATAGGAGTGCAGAAACAGAAGCAGCGATGCCTTTTGGCTCTTTGGGTTAAGATACACCTCAGAAACTTTGTTAGTCATCGTGTTCTCAAATAAAGAAATCTACCAGACCGTTGACACACAAAGCCTGTGAGCCCCTTTAGAAATAAAAATAATAGAAACAACTATTTAACAGGTTGATGCAACCCAAGTGGAAACACGCTTCAGCTGAAACTGAAACATGTAGTGAGCCCAGGTTGGGCAACTCCCTCCACCCACCCTGTGGTCCAGTTGCACAAAAACATGATGCCCAGCTCCATTAACCAGAGAGCACAAACTCAACACCACGCAGGGCACAGCGCAAGTTATCCGTCACAATTTCGATACTGGCATCTTCACCTTGGAATAGACTTTCAAATCTCTCTCCCTTCAGTGACCTAAATGCTTTCTGGTTGCCCCGCTCTTTATCCTCTAGGATAGAGCCGTACAGCAGAGACAGACCCCTAGAAGTAAAAACTTAGGAAAAATAAAAAGTAGGACAAAAAAATAATTTTTTTTTTACAATTCAATGTCTACTTTAAGGTGGCCAACATATAAATAATGATGTTCATTTTCAGAAAACAAGAACTGTAAAATAATAGTTTGGACTTTGACACAGTCAATAATAGGGTTGTATGGACTGCTAATGGTCAGCAAATGCACTTTGAATGAAGGACATTTATAATACTGGAAGATGAATTAAGTAGAGAGTGGAGAGGGAAAGCACGTCAATGCGATATACTAATCCTGTAAATGCCATAGCCTGGACAACTAAAGATAGCTGTGACGTAGAAGAACCCATGAGGCATGCCGTCATTGCTCAGTCATTGTGCAATAGCCCCACATTGAACTACAGGGAGGTGTGAATCAACCCTTCTTAGCCCTTTCATACTGTACACAAAAAACAGTCAGCATTTTCAACTGCCTGCTTTCAAGATTTTCCTTCTATTCTCATTGGATCGTTGCATAAATATACACCTCATCTTAATATTTTAGACTAATTCAGAATCTCTTTTCTAAAATAAACATTGAAGAAAATGTTTTGGATTAGTTTTTTTTGTAGTACGATTAGTTATCTGTAGAGACCGAGGCAGCAGCCCTATTCACATGCAAGTACTTTGTTATCCACCAAGTTGGCCGATTCACTTTTCTTCGTGTGTTGAACACTGATAAAGGATGGCAGAGTCATGACAAAAACAAATGAGTAAATTGCTCTTCTAGGCCTCTGTCATCGTCTCTCCTTCGGTGACTGGCCTCAAGCCTGCCGAGTTGTGACTCTTGCAGGAATATCTTGGCAATCCCACTCTCCACAGTGGCGGGCTGAGCTTCATCAGGGTGTTTCAGAGGAACGCTATCGTGACACACCGGGAGCCGCGATTGAGGATGAGGTCATAATCTGGAAGGGCCACACTCTGCCCTTTCACCAGCTCCTGGTCGTCCACTCCACAGACATGTAGACGGGTGTCGGAGCTGACAGGACTGTGCTCTGGAGTGGTAGTGGTCAACGGTTGGTGAATGCAGCTCACCTGAAGGCTCTCATCCTCCTTCACCAGCTCCTTCTGGGGGAACAGGTCCTTGGCCTTGATGTACTCCAGGCTGGGAGGCCCTTCTTCACCCTGTCACACAAACACAAAGCAGGGGTGTTCAGAGAAATACCTCTGTCGTCATTAAGTCGACACTGCAGGGTGAACCTCTGCATAGATATGCCTGTAATAAAAAATAATAAAAAAATAATTTAAAAAAAGGAACACAGAGAAAACTATAATTAACAGGAATATCAAACCATGATAACACTGATTGCACCCTAAAGTGAATTACTTATCAAGCCGTTATCAGGGTGGTTTGATATAAGATCCATGCCAGGTGGAATTTCACAATCCCCACCAACTCAGACTTCACATCAAATATTAACTACGAGTTTCAAAACTCCCTTTAAAAATGGAGGTGTGTGACCTTGTGTCAGGTCAATGAGGCAAGCCACTTTAAAATGTTCACCAATCAATTCTGAAAGCATCCTTGATTGCTTAACGCACGTTTTGCATACCTTGCATACGTAAATTAGTTTGCTTTGGCGCTGTGCAGGTAGTTTTTGCATGTGCAAATGACAGTACGAGACAACGGATACCAAAAAGGCTGTACACTTTGTGAGTGGGTGTGGCAGCCTTGTGCAAACAAAGATACTGGCACTAAGTAAAGTATTTCAAACACCCGACTAGTTAGTCACTTACATCAACTTCAAAGGTTTAAATGATTGTCTGCTCAGGTCACTTCACCAAATAGTTTCCATGAGTGTTCAGGAGGACCATGTAAATTCATTTTAAAGTTACATTTCAAAAGGTTGTTGAAAAAACCGAAACACCCAAATACAGTCTTATCAAGTGCACACGTGTTTTAACGGACGGTTGGCTAAAATTAGACTGTAACACATCAAGAAGCAGCCACGGTGACGGCACGAGCGGAACAGAGAAGAGAGGCAGTCAACCCCGTCCTTGCAGGTTGCGCCCCTCTCAGATTGAGAAGGAGCATATATTTGCACTGTAAATGTCTCACTAAATAAACAAAGTATGCACATAAAAGAGCATTTACATGTACACCGGTATCCTGGTTTTGGGTCTTATCCTGGTTTGGATCATATTTGTGATGGGATGATTGTTTCTAACATAAAAAGATTCTGCTTCCTGTATACAGAAGTCATCATCCAGAATCAGGATTGTCTGCTATGACATGCAGCCATGTCTTTCACTCCTTCCTTCCAGCCTCTGACATTTTTTGCAGCTACGGAGTTTCCTCAGCGGTTGAGGAAGGACCCAGTTTGGTGTCTGGCCACCTGAACACTGCTACTTCTACTACTCTGCTGCATTTGGCTTCTCCATCGGAGTACGACCGTATGTCTATGCTGTTCCCTAACGAAAACAGCAATGGATACCTGAAGGGGGACCAGAGGGAGGCATCGTGAACTGTAGTATTACTGACTCAGGTAATTGAAGACGTGTGTCCCTGGACAGAAAACACAGCAACATGTAATATATTATAGCATGAAAGCCCTTGATGTCTCACATTGCAGATCTCCCGCCTTGTTACCAATCATTTCACCGGTCATTCAAAAAAGCACCAAGTCAGTGATGAAACCATGTGATAAGCACACCACCCACTGGGCTTTCTGGTAACAGATGGAGTTAGTGATCCTACAGCAACAACCCATCCTTCACAAGACCCCAACTCTTCACCATCCGATTTCAAAGGGCAGAGTGATCATAGGAATAGAATAGCCCAAACATAATGCATCAGCTTCTGTGACATAACAGCTGTGTTGACAGAGTGCATAGAAGCTTTACTGTCTGCCTATTGCTAACATGACATGCGCATGTTTGAATGTTTAAAAAATAAAAGGGTCACCGACACCACCATAAAATTGGTCACCATGAAATGTTGTCAAATTAAATTACATTTTTTTAAA